>NW_017199404.1:0-7352 GCF_001704415.2 Capra hircus | reverse complement strand
AAGGAGGCGCTCTCAACAGGAAAGGCGAGAGGAACTCCAGGTCGTGCCACCATTCCCAGAGTCCCAAAGATGTCTCAGTTAATTCCAATGAAACTGTTTTCCCTGCACTGCCTCGACTTTCAAGCGAGGATCGACTCACACCACGCTGGTACGTGGGACAGCCCTGTGGGAAAGCCTCGTGGGAAAGCTCTTGGGAAAGCCTCGAGAGAAAGCCCACAGATTCCTTGATCCACGCGAAGGGAAATGTGACACTGCTGCTACAGCTCGGGAGGAAAGTGCACGTGCATGCCCCCACTCGAGACGAGGACTGACACCCCTGGGGAGACTCCAGAAGTACCCCCAAGATCCATGTCAGCACTGGAGAGGAATCCTCATGTTCCAAACGAACACAAGGTCTTAGGAACGGCTTCGACGGAGAGGAATCCTGAGAGGCCCCCGAGCAACTCGCATGGGGTCTGGCCTTTCCTGAGGCCACCAGAGCGGGTCCCTGAGGTCCCCGTCGTCAGTCGAGAGCACCTGCCGCAACTCGAGAAAATCCAGGAGGTTCTCCCTCCAGGCGAGATGAGGCCCATTTCCGCTGAGGCGTCTGGAGGCTAATCACACCTAACCTCTGGAACTTCCAAAGGGTCCTTCACTCCTTGCTGCAACTTAAGAAGTTCCCCGACATACCCGTCTCCACTCGAGAGGAAGCACGGGAGTCCCGCCCACATCCAGAGGAGCCCCATGTCCGCCTCCTAGCTCGAGAGGAGGGATCCTTTCCCTGCGTGGTCGGGAAAGAATTCCCGGCGTTCCCCGTCGCAATTCAAGAGGAGGCGCTCTCCACAGAAAAAGCGAGAGGAACTCCAGGGTCGTGCCACCATTCCCAGAATCCCCAGATGTCTCATTCCATTCCAGGGAAACCTGTTTTCCCTGCACTGCCTCGACTTTCAAGCCGAGGATCGACTCACACCACGGTGGCACGTGGGACAGCCCTGTGGGAAAGCCTCGTGGGAAAGCCTTGAGGGAAATCCACAGATCCCTTGATCCACTCGACAGGAAGAATCAA
This sequence comes from Capra hircus, assembly GCF_001704415.2. NCBI lineage: Eukaryota > Metazoa > Chordata > Mammalia > Artiodactyla > Bovidae > Capra > Capra hircus. The sequence goes on along the minus strand of NW_017199404.1, from coordinate 6,307 downwards.
ACTGCTGCTACAGCTCGGGAGGAAAGCGCACGTGCATGCCCCCACTCGAGACGAGTACTGACTCCCCTGGGGAGACACCAGAAGTACCCCAAGATCCATGTCAGCACTTGAGAGGAATCCTCAGGTTCCGGCAGCGACTCCTCACAAGGTCTTAGGCCCCGACATTGACGAGAGGAATCCCGAGAGGCCCCGAGCAACTCGCATGGGCAGAGACCTTTCCTGAGGCCACCAGAGCGGGTCCCTGAGGTCCCCGTCGTAAGTCGAGAGCACCTGCCGCAACTCGAGAAAATCCAGGAGGTTCTCCCCTCCAGGCGAGATGAGGCCCATTTCCGCTGAGGCGTCTCGAGGCTAATCACACCTAAGCTCTGGAACTTTCAAAGGGTCCTTCACACCCTTGCTGCAACTCAAGAAGTTCCCCCACATACCGTCTCCACTCCAGAGGAAGCACGAGAGTCCCGACCACATCCAGAGGAGCCACCGTTTCCGCCTCCTAGCTTGAGAGGAGGGATCCTTTCCCTGCGTGATCGGCGAAAATTTCCCGGCGTTCCCGTCGCATCTCAAGAGGAGGCGCTCTCCACAGGAAAGGCGAGAGGAATTCCAGGGTCGTGACACCATTGCCCAGAGTCCCACAGATGTCTCCGTGCATTCAGGGAAACCTGTTTTCCCTACACTGCCTCGGCTTTCAAGCCGAGGATCGACTCACACCACGGTAGGCACGTGGGACAGCCCTGTGGGAAAGCCTCGTGGGAAAGCCTCTTGGGAAAGCCTCGTGGAAAGCCTCGAGGGAAAGCCACAGATCCCTTGATCCACGCGAAGGGAAGCGTGACACTGCTCCTACAGCTCGGCAGGAAAGCCCAAGTGCATGCCCCCAATCTGACGAGGACTGACTCCCCTGGGGAGACTCTAGAAGTACCCCTAGATCCATGTCAGCACTGGAGAGGAATCCTCAGATTCCGGCAACGACTCCACACAAGGACTTAGGCCCCGGCATCAACGGGAGAGGAATCCTAAGAGGCCCCCGAGCAACTCGCATGGGGACTGGCCTTCCCTGAGGCCACCAGAGCGGGTCCCTGTGGTCCCCGTCCTACGTGGAAAGCACCTGCCGCAACTCGAGAAAATCCAGGAGGTTCTCCCCTCCAGGCGAGATGAGGCCCATTTCCGCTGAGGCTTCTCGAGGCTAATCACACCTAACCTCTGGAACTTCCAAAGGGTACTTCACACCCTTGCTGCAACTCAAGAAGTTCCCCGACATACCCTTCTTCACTCGAGAGGAAACACGAGAGTCCCGCCCACATCCAGAGGAGCCCCGTTTCCGCCTCATAGCTCGAGAGGATTGATTCTCTCCCTGTGTCGTCGGGAAAGGATTCCTGGCATTCCCGCCCATCTGAACAGGAGGCGTTCTCCACAGGAAAGGCGAGAGGAAATCCAGGGTCGTGCCACCATTCCCAGAGTTCCCCAGATGTCTCAGTCCATTCCAGGGAAACCTGTTTTCCCTGCACTGCCTCGAATTTCAAGCCGAGGATCGATTCACACCACAGTGGCACGTGGGACAGCCTTGTGGGAAAGCCTCGTGGGAAAGCCTCGAGGGAAAGCCACAGATCCCTTGATCCACGCGAAGGGAAGCGCGACACTGCTGCTTCAGTTCCAGAGGAAAGCCCATGTGCATGCCCCCACACGAGACGAGGACTGACTCCCCTGGGGAGACTCCAGAGGTTCCCCAAGATCCATGTCAGCACTGGAGGGGAATCCTCAGGTTGCAGCAACGACTCCACACAAGGTCTTAGGCCCCGGCATCGACGGGAGAGGAATCCCGAGAGGCCCCCGAGCAACTCGCATGGGGACTGGCCTTTCCTGAGGCCACCAGAGCGGGTCCCTGAGGTCCCCGTCGCAAGTCGAGAGCACCTTCCGCAACCCGAGAAAATCCAGGAGGTTGTCCCTCCAGGCGAGATGAGGCCCATTTCCAATGAGGCGTCTCGAGGCGAATCAAAACTAACCTCTGGAACTTCCAAAGGGTCCGTCACACCCTTGCTGCAACTCAAGAATTTCCCCGACATACTCGTCTCCACTCGAGAGGAAGAACGACAGTCCCGCCCACATCCAGAGGAGCCCCGTTTCTGCCTCCTAGCTCGAGAGGAGGGATCCTTTCCCTGCGTGGTCGGTCAAGTATTCCCGGCGTTCCGGTCGCATCTCAAGAGGAGGCGCTCTCAACAGGAAAGGCGAGAGGAACTCCAGGGTCGTGCCACCATTCCCAGAGTCCCCCAGATGTCTCAGTCCTCTGCATGGAAACCTGTTTTCCCTGCACTGCCTCCACTTTCAAGCCGAGGATCGACTCACACCACGGTGGCACGTGGGACAGCCTTGTGGGAAAGCCTCGTGGGAAAGCCTCGAGGCAAAGCCACAGATCCCTTGATCCACGCGAAGGGAAGCGCGACACTGCTGCTACAGCTCGGGAGGAATGCACACGTGCATGCCCCCACTCGGGACGAGGACTGACTCCCCTGGGGATTCTCCAGAATACATCAAGATCCATGTCAGTACTGGAGAGGAATCCTCAAGTTCCGGCACCCACTCCACACAAGATCTTAAGCCCCGGCATCGACGGGAGAAGAATCCCGAGAGGCCCCCAAGCAACTCGCATCGGGACTGGCCTTTCCTGAGGCCACCAGAGCTGGTCCCTGATGTCCCCGTCGTAAAACGAGAGCACCTGCCTCAACTCGAGAGTATCGAGGAGGTTCTCCCCTCCAGGCGAGATGAGGCCCATTCCGCTCAGGCGTCTCGAGGCTAATGAACCTAACCTCTGGAACTTCCAAAGGGTCCTTCACACACTTGCTGCAACTCATGAAGTTCCCCGACATACCGGTCTCCACTCGAGAGGAAGCACGAGAGTCCCGCCCACATCCAGAGGAGCCCTGTTTCCGCCTCCTAGCTCGAGAGGAGGGTTCCTTTCCCTGCGTGGTGGGGAAAGAACTCACGGCGTTCCCGTCGCATCTCAAGAGGAGGCGCTCTCCACAGGAAAGGCGAGAGGAACTCCAGGGTCGTGCCACCATTCCCAGAGTCCCCCAGATGTCTCAGTACATTCCAGGGAAACCTGTTTTCCCTGCACTGCCTCGACTTTCAAGCCGAGGATCGACTCACACCACGGTGGCACGTGGGACAGCCCTGTGGGAAAGCCTCGTGGGAAAGCCTCGAGGGAAAGCCACAGATCCCTTGATCCACACGAAGGTAAGCGTGACACTGCTGCTACAGCTCGGGAGGAAAGCGCACGTGCATGCCCTCACTCGAGACGAGGACTGACTCCCCTGGTGGAGACTCCAGAAGAACCCAAGATCCATGTCAGCACTGTAGAGGAATCCTCAGGTTCCAGCATCCACTCCAAACAAGATCTTAGGCCCCGGTATCGTCGGGAGAGGAATTCCGAGAGGCACCCGAGAAACTCGTATGGGGACTGGCCTTTCCTGAGGCCACCAGAGCGGGTCCCTGAGGTCCCCGTCATAAGTCGAGAGCACCTGCCGGCAACTTGAGAAAATCCAGGATGTTCTCCCCTCCAGGCGAGATGAGGCCCATTTCCGCTGAGGCATCTCGAGGCTAATCACACCTCACCTCTGGAACTTCCAAAGGGTCCTTCGCACCCTTGCTGCCACTCAAGAAGTTCCCCGACATACCCGTCTCCACTCGAGTGGAAGCACGAGAGTCCCGCCCACATCCAGAGGAGCCCCGTTTCCGCCTCCTACCTCGAGAGGAGGGATCCTTTCTCTGCGTGGTAGGGAAAGAATTCCCGGCGTTCCTGTCGCATCTCAGAGGAGGCCCTCTCCACAGGAAAGTCGAGAGGAACTCCAGGGTCGTGCCACCATTCCCAGAGTCCCCGAGATGTCTCTGTCCATTCCAGGGAAAACCTCTTTTCCCTGCACTGCCTCGACTTTCAAGCCGAGGATCGACTCAAACCACGGTGACACGTGGGACAGCCCTGTTGGAAAGCCTCGTGTGAAAGCCTCGTTGGAAAGCCTCGAGGGAAAGCCACAGATCCTTGTTCCACGTGAAGGGAAGCGCAACACTGCTGCTACAGCTCGGGAGGAAAGCGCACGTACATGCCCCTAATCGACACGAGAACTGACTCCCCTGGGGAGACTCCAGAAGTACCCCAAGATCCATGTCAGCACTGGAGGTGAATCCTCAGGTTCCGGCACCGACTCCACACAAGGTCTCAGGCCCCGGCAATCGACGGGAGAGGAATCCCAAGAGGCCCCCGAGCAACTCGCATGTGGACTGGCCTTTCCTGAGGCCACCAGTGCGGGTCCCTGAGGTCCCAGTCGTAAGTCGAGAGCACCTGCCGCAACTCGAGAAAATCCAGGAGGTTCTCCCCTCCAGGCGAGATGAGGCCCTTTTCCGCTGAGGCGTCTCGAGGTTAATCACATCTAACATCTGGAACTTCCAAAGGGTCCTTCACACCCTTGCTGCAACTTAAGAATGTTCCCCGACATACCCGTCTCCACTCTAGAGGAATCACGAGAGTCTCGCCCACATCCAGAGGAGCCCCGTTTTCCGCTTCCTAGCTCGAGAGGAGTGATCCATTCCTGCGTGGTCGGGAAAGAATTCCCGCCGTTCCCGGTCGCATCTCAAGAGGAGGCGCTCTCCACAGGAAAGGTGAGAGGAACTCCAGGGTCGTGCCACCATTCCCAGAGTCCCCCAGATGTCTCAGTCCATTCCAGGGAAACCTGTTTTCCCTGCACTGCCTCGACTTTCAAGCCAAGGATCGACTCACACCACGGTGGCGCATGGGACAGACTTGTCGGAAAGCCTCCAGTGAAAGCCTCGAGGGAAAGCCACAGATCCCTTGATCCACGTGAAGGGAAGCGTGACACTGCTGCTACAGCTCGGGAGGAAATCGCACGTGCATGCCCCCACTTCGGGGACGAGGACTGACTCCCGTGGGGTGACTCCAGAAGCACCCCCAATATCCATGTCAGCACTGGAGAGGAAACCTCAGGTTCCGGCACCGACTCCACACAAGATCTTAGGACCCGGCATTGACGGGAGAGGAATCCCGAGAGGCCACCGAGCAACTCGCATGGGGACTGGCCTTTCCTGAGGCCACCAGAGCGGGTCCCTGAGGTCCCCTTCGAAAGTCGAGAGCACCTTCGGCAACTCGAGAAAATCCAGGAGGTTCTCCCCTCCAGGCGAGATGAGGCCTTTTCCGATGAGGCGTCTCGAGGCTAATCACACCTAAATTCTGGAACTTCCAAAGGGTCCTTTACACCCTTGCTGCAACTCAAGAAGTTCCCGGACATACCCGTCTCCACTCGAGAGGAAGCACCAGAGTCCCGCCCACATCCAGAGGAGCCCCGTTTCCGCCTCCTAGCTCGAGAGGAGGGATCCTTTCCCTGCGTGGTCGGGGAAAGAATTCCCCGGCGTTCCTGTCGCATCTCAGAGGAGGCCCTCTCCACAGGAAAGTCGAGAGGAACTCCAGGGTCGTGCCACCATTCCAGAGTCCCCGAGATGTCTCAGTCCATTCCAGGGAAACCTCTTTTCCCTGCACTGCCTCGACTTTCAAGCCGAGGATCGACTCACACCCACGGTGGCACGTGGGACAGCCCTGTGGGAAAGCCTCGTGGGAAAGCCACAGATCCCTTGATCCAAGCGAAATGGAAGCGTGACACTGCTGCTACTGCTCGGGAGGAAAGCCCACGTGCATGCCCCCACTCGAGACGAAGACTGACTCCTCTGGGGAGACTCCAGAAGTACCCCAAAGATCCATGTCAGCACTGGAGAGGAATCCTCAGGTTCCGGCACCGAATCCACACAAGGTCTTAGGTCCTGGCATCGACGGGAGAAGAATCCCGAGAGGCCCCCGAGCAACTCGAATGGGGACTGGCCTTTCCTGAGGCCACCAGAGTGGGTCCCTGAATTCCCGACGTATCTCGAGAGCACCTGCCACAACTCGAGAAAATCCAGGAGGTTCTCCCCTCGCAGGCGAGATGAGGCTTTTTTCTCCTGAAGGCGTCTCAAGGCTAATCACACCTAACCTCTGGAACTTCCCAAAGGGTCCTTCGCACCTTGCTGCAACTCAAGAAGTTCCCCGACATACCCGTCTCACTCGAGAGGAAGCACGAGAGTCCCGCCCACATCCAGAGGAGCCCCGTTTCCGACTCCTAGCTCGAGAGGAGGCATCCTTTCCCTGCGAGATCGGGAAAGAATTCCCGGCGTTCCCGTGGCAACTCAAGAGGAAGCGCTCTCAACATGAAGGCGAGAGGAACTCCTGGGTCGTCCACCATTCCCAGAGTCCCCCAGTGTCTCAGTCCATTCTAAGGAA
>NW_017199403.1:0-7352 GCF_001704415.2 Capra hircus | reverse complement strand
AACATTTGGAACTTCAAAAGGGTCCGTCACACCCTTGCTGCAACTCAAGAAGTTCCCCGACATAACCGTCTCCACTCGAGAGGAAGCACGAGAGTCCCGCCAAATATCCAGAGGAGCCCTGTTTCCGCCTCCTAGATCGAGAGAAGGGATCCTTTCCCTGCGTGGTCGAAAGAATTCCCTGGGTTCCCGTCTCATCTCAAGAGGAGGCGCTCTCCACAGGAAAGGCGAGAGGAACTCCAGGGTCGTGCCACATTCACAGAGACCACCAGATGTCTCAGTCCATTCCAGGGAAACCTGTTTTCCCTGCACTACCTCGACTTTCAAGCCGAGTATCGACTCACACCACGGTGGCACGTGGGACAGCTCTGTGGGAAAGCCTTGTGGGAAAGCCTCGTGGGAAAGCCTCGAGGGAAAGCCACAGCTCCCTTGATCCACGCGAAGGGAAGCGTGACACTGCTGCTACTGTTCGGGAGGAAAGTGCACGTGCATGTCCCCACTCGAGACGAGGACTGACTCCCGTGGGGAGAAACCAGAATTACCCCAAGTACCATGTCAGCACTGAGAGGAATCCTCAGGTTCCGGCACCGACTCCACACAAGGTCTTAGCCCCGGCATCGATGGAGAGGATCCCGAGAGGCCCCCGAGCAACACGCATGGGGACTGGCTTTCCTGAGGCCAACAGAGCGCGGTCCCTGAGGTTCTCGTCATAAGTCGAGAGCACTTGCCGAAACTCGAGAAAATCCAGGAGGTTCTCCCCTCCAGGCCAGATGAGGCCCATTTCCGCTGAGGCATCTCGAGGCTAATCACATCTAACCTCTGGAACTTCAAAGGTCCTTCACACACTTGCTGCAACTCAAGAAGTTCCCCGACATACCCGTCTCCACTCAAAATGAAGCACGAGAGTACCGCCCACATCCAGAGGAGCCCTTTTCCGCCTCCTAGCTCGAAGGAGTGATCCTTTCCCTGCGTGTGGGGAAAGAATTCCCCGCGTTCCCGTCGCATCTCAAGAGGAGGCGCTCTCCACAGGAAAGGCGAGAGGAACTCCAGGTCGTGCCACCATTCCCAGAGTCCCCCAGATGTCTCAGTCCATGTTTTCCCTGCACTGCCTCGAATTTCAAGCCGAGGATCGACTCACACCACGGTGCACTGGGACAGCCCTGTGGGAAAGCCTCGTGGAAAGCCTCGTGGGAAAGCTATAGGGAAAGCCACAGATCCCTTGATCCACGTAAAGGGATGCGTGACACTCCTGCTACAGCTCGGGAGGAAATCCTACCTGCATGCCCCCAATGGAGACGAGGACTGACGCCCCTGGGGAGACTCCAGAAGTACCCCAAGATCCATGTCGGCACTGGAGAGGAATCCTCAGGTTCACGCACTGACTCCACACAAGGTCTTAGGCCCCGCATCGACGGGAGAGGAATCCCGAGAGGCCCCCGAGCAACTCGCATGGGGACTGGCCTTTCCTGAGGCCACCAGAGCGGGTCCCTGAGGTCCCCGTCGTAGATCGAGAGCACCTGCCCAACTCGAAAAAATGCAGGAGGTTCTCCCCTCCAGGCGAGATGAGGCCCATTTCCGCTGAGACGTCTCGAGGCTAATAATATCTAACATCTGGAACTTCCTAAACGGTCCTTCACACCCTTGCTGCAACCAAGAAATTCCCCGACTAACCCGTCTACACTCGAAAGGAAGCACGAGAGTCCCGCCCACATCCAGAGGAGGCCCGTTTCCGCCTCCTATCTCGAGAGGAGGGATCCTTTCCCTGCGTGGTCGGGAAAGAATTCCCTGGTTCCCGTCTCATCTCAAGAGGAGGCGCTCTCCACAGGAAAGGCGAGAGGAACTCCAGGGTGCAGCCACCATTCCCAGAGTCCCCCAGATGTCTCAGTCCATTCCAGAGAAACCTGTTTTCCCTGCACTGCCTCGACTTTCAAGCCGAGGATCCACTCACACCACGGAGGCACGTGGGACAGCCCTGTGGGTAAGCCTCGTGGGAAAGCCTGGTGGGAAAGCCTCTAGGGAAAGACGCTGATCCTTAATCCACGCGACGGGAAGCGTGACACTGCAACTACAGCTCGGAGGAAAGCGCACGTGAATGCACCACTCGAGACAAGGACTGACCCCGTGGGGAGTCTCCGGAAGTACCCAAGATCCATGTCAGCACTGGAGAGGAATCCTCAGGTTCCGGCACCAACTCCACACAAGGTCTTAGGCCCGCATCGACAGGAGGGAAAACCCGAGAGGCCCAGGAGCAACTCGGATGGGACTGGCCTTTCCTCAGGCCACCAGAGAGGGTCAATGAGGTCCCCGTTGTAAATCGAGAGCACCTGCCGCAACTCGAGAAAATACAGGAGGTTCTCCCCTCCAGGCAAGATGAGGCCCATTTCACCTGAGGCGTTTCGAGGCTAATCACACCTAACCTCTGGAATTTCCAAAGGTTCCCTCAAACCCTTACTGCAACTCAAGAACCCCGTCATACCCGTCTCCACTCGAGAGGAAGCACGAGATTCCCGTCCACATCCAGAGGAGCCCCGTTTGCCCCTCATAGCTCGAGAGAAGGGATCCTTTCCCTGCGTGGTCGGGAACGAATTCCTGGCGTTCCCGTCGCATCTCAAAGGAGGCGCTCTCCACAGGAAAGGCGAGAGGAACTCCAGGGTCGTGCTACCATTCCCAGAGTCCCCCAGATATCTCAGTCCATTCCAGGGAAACCTGTTTTCCCTGCACTGCCTCGACTTTCAAGCCGAGGATCGACTCACACCACGGTGGCACGTGGGACAGCCCTGTGGGAAGCCTCCTGGGAAAACCTAGTGGGAAAGCCTCGAGGGAAAGCCCCTGATCCCTTGATCACGTGAGAGAAGCATGACACTGCTGCTAGAGCTCGGAGAAAGCGACGTGCATGCACCCATCGAGACGAGGATGACTCCTGGGAGACTCAGACGTACCCAAATCATGTCAGCATGAGAGAATCCTCAGTTCTGGCACAACTCCACACAAGATCTTAGACCGCATCGACGGAGAGGAATCCAGAGCCCGAGCAACACGCATGGGACTGGCTTTCCTGAGGCAACAGAGCGGGTCCTGAGTCCTCGTCATAAGTGAAGCATTGCGAACTCGAGAAAATCCAGAGTTCTCCCTCCAGGCAGATGAGGCCATTTCCGCTGAGCATCTCGAGGCTATCACATTAACTCTGAATTTCAAAGGTCTTCAACCCTGCTGCAACTCAGAATTCCCGACATACCGTCTCCACTCAAAATGAAGCACGAGAGTAGCCCAATCAGAGAGCCCGTTTCCCTCTAGATCGAAGGAGTGATCCTTTCTGCGTGTGGGAAAGAATTCCGCTTCCGTCGCATCAAGAGGAGGCGCTCTCACAGGAAAGGAGAGGACTCAGGGTCGTCCACCATTCCAGAGTCCCCAGATGTCTCAGTCCATTTTCCTGCACTGCCTCGATTTCAAGCGAGATCGACTCACACCACGTGGCACGTGGGACAGCCCTGTGGAAGCCTCGTGGGAAGCCTGTGGAAAGCCTATAGGGAACCACAGATCCCTTGATCCACGTTAAGGATGCGTGACACTCCTGCTACAGCTCGGAGAATCCTACCTGCATGCCCCAATGAAACGAGGATGAGCCCTGGGAGACTCCAGAAGTACAAAAGATCCATGTCGCACTGGAGAGGAATCCTCAGGTCAGCACTGATCACACAAGTCTTAGGCCCGGCACGACGGAGAGGAATCCGAGAGGCCCGAGCAACTCGCACGGGACTGCTTTCCTGAGGCACAGAGCGGTCCTGAGGTCCGTCGTAGATCGAGAGCACCTGCGCACTCGAAAAATGCAGGAGTTTCCCTCCAGCGAATGAGGCCCATTTCGCTGAGGCGTCTCGAGCTAATCATATCTAACATCTGAACTTCCTAACGGTCCTTCAACCTTCTGCAACCAAGAAATTCCCGCTAACCGTCTACACTCGAGAGAGCACGAGAGTCCCGCACATCAGAGGAGCCCGTTTCCGCTCCTATCCGAGAGAGGATCTTTCCCTGCGTGTCGGAAAGAATTCCCTGGTTCCGTCTCATCTCAAGAGAGCCTCTCCACAGAAAGGAGAGAATCAGGTCGTGCACATCACAGACCCCAATGTCTCAGTCCATTCCAGGAAAACGTTTTCCCTGCACTGCCCGACTTTCAACGAGGATCGACTCACACCATGGTGGCACGTGGACAGCCTGTGGGAAGCTACGTGGGAAAGCCTCGTGGGAAGCTCGAGTGAAACCACAGCTCCTGATCACGCGAAGGGAAGCGTGACACTGCTGCTACTGTTCGGAGGAAGTGCACGTGCATGCCCCACTCGAGACGAGACTGACTCCCTGGGGAACACCAGAAGTACCCAAGATCCATGTCAGCACTGGAGAGGAATCCTCAGTTCTGGACGATCCACACAAGTCTTAGGCCCGGCATCGATGGAGAGGAATCCGAGAGGCCCCGAGCAACTCGCATGGGACTGCTTTCCTAAGCCACCAGAGGGTCCCTGAGTCCCGTCGTAAGTAAAAACACTGCCGCAACTCGAAAAATCCAGGAGTTCTCCCTCAGCGAGATGAGGCGTTTCCGCTGAGCGTCACAGGCTAATCACACCTAAGCTCTGGAACTTCCAAAGGTCCTTCACACCCTTGCTGCAACTCAAGAATTCCCGACATACCGTCTCACTGAGAGGAACACAGAGTCCGCCCACATCCAGAGAGCCCGTTTCGCATCCTAGCTCGAGAGGAGGGATCCTTTCCCTGCGTGGTCGAAATGAATTCCCCGTTTCGTCACATCTCAAGTGAGCGCTCTCCACAGGAAAGTGAGAGTACTCAGGTCGTGCCACCATTCTCACTGTCCCCAGATGTCTCAGTCCATTCCAGGGAACCTGTTTCCCTGCACTGCACGACTTTCAAGCCGAGTATCGACTCACACTACGGTCACGTGTGACAGCCCTGTGGGAGCTAGAGGGAAAGCACAATCCCTTAATCACGTGAAGGAAGCGTACACTGCTGCTACAGCTCGGAGAAAGGCACTTCATGCCCACTCGAAAAAGGACTGACTCCCTGGAAAGACTCAGAAGAACCCTAGATCCAAGTCATCACTGGAGAGATTCCTCACTTCCGACCGACTACACACAAGATTTAGGCCCGCATCGACGGGAAGAATCCGAGAGGCCGCGCACAACTCGCTGCGGACTGGCTTTCTGAGGCGCCAGAGGGTCCCTGAGTCCCGACGTAAGTCGAGAGCACCTGCCGCAACTCGAGAAAATCAGGAGGTTCTCCCTCCAGGCGAGATGAGGCCCATTTCCATGAGCTCTCGAGCTAATCACACCTAACATTGCAACTCCAAAGTCTTCAACCCTTCTGCAACTCAAGAATTCCGACATACCGTCTCCACTCGAGAGAAGCACGAGAGTCCGCCCACATCAGAGAGCCCGTTTCCGCCTCTAGCTCGAGTAGAGGATCCTTTCCCTGCTGTCGGAAAGAATTCCCGGCTTCCGTCGCATCTAAGAGAGGCTCTCCACAGGAAAGGCAGAGGAACTCAGGGTCGTGCCACCATTCCAGAGTCCCTCAGTGTCCAGTCCATTCCAGGGAAACCTGTTTTCCTGCACTGCCTCCATTTCAAGCGAGGATCGACTCAAACCACGTGGCACGTGGACATCCTGTGGAAAGCCTCATGGGAAGCTTAAGCGAAGCCACAGATCCTTGATCATTGAAGGAAGCGTGACACTGCTGCTACGCTCGCAGGAAAGCACACGTGCAGCCTCCTCGAGACGAGACTGATCCCTGGGAGACTCCAGAAGTACCCAGATCCATGTCAGCACTGGAGAGGAATCCTCAGTTCCGCCCAACTCCACACAGATCTTAGGCCCGGATCGCGGAGAGGAATCCAAGAGCCCGAGAAACCGCATGGGACTGGCTTTCCTGAGGCACCAGAGCGGGTCTCTGAGTCCCATCGTAAGTTGAGAGCACCTGCCGCAACTCGAGAAATCAGGAGGTTCTCCCTCCAGGCGAGATGAGCCATTTCCGCTGAAGCGTCTCGAGGCAAATCACACCTAACCTCTGGAACTTCCAAAGGGTACTTCACACCCTTGCTGCAACACAAGAAGTTCCCCGACATACCCGTCTCCACTCGAGAGGAGCACGAGAGTCCGGCCCACATCCAGAGGAGCCCCGTTTCCGCCTCCTAGCTCGAGAGGAGGGATTCTTTCCCTTCGTGGTCGGGAGAGAATTCCCGGCGTTCCCGTCGCATCTCAAGAGGAGGCGCTCTCCACAGGAAAGGCGAGAGGAACTCCAGGGTCGTGCCACCATTCCCAGAGTCCCTCAGATGTCTCAGTCCATTCCAGGGAAACCTGTTTTTCCTGCACTGCCTCGACTTTCAAGCCGAGGATCGACTCAAACCACGTGGCACGGACAGCCCTGTGGGAAAGCCTTGTGGGAAAGCCTCGTGGGAAAGCCTCGAGGGAAAGCCACAGATCCCTTGATCCACGCGAAGGGAAGCTCGACACTGCTGCTACAGCTTGGAAGGAAAGCGCACGTGCATGCCCCCACTCGAGACGAGGACGGACTCCCCTGGGGAGACTCCAGAAGTACCCCAAGATCCATGTCAGCACTGGAGAGGAATCCTCAGGTTCTGGCACCGACTCAACAAAAGGTCTTAGGCCCGGCATCGACGGAGAGGAATCCCGAGAGGCCCTCGAGCAACTCGCATGGGGACTGGCCTTTCTGAGGCCACCAGAGCGGGACCCTGAGGTCCCCGTCGTAAGTCGAGAGCACCTGCCGCAACTCGAGAAAATCCAGGAGGTTCTCCCCTCCAGGCGAGATGAGGCCCATTTCCGCTGAGGCGTGTCAAGGCAAATGACACCTAACCTCTGGAACTTCCAAAGGGTCCTCACCCCTTGCTGCAACTCAAGAAGTTCCCGACATACCGTCTTCACTCGAGAGGAAGCACGAGAGTCCTGCCAACATCCAGAGGAGCGCCGTTTCCCGCCTCCTAGATCGAGGAGGGATCCTTTCCTGCGTGGTCGGAGAGAATTCCTGCGCTTCCCGTCGCATCTCAAGAGGAGGCACTCTCCACAGGAAAGGCGAGAGGAACTCCAGGGTGTGCCACCATTCCCAGAGTCCCCCAGATGTCTCAGTCCATTCCAGGGAAACTTGTTTTCCCTGCAAAGCCTCGACTTTCAAGCCGAGGATCGACTCACACCACGGTGGCCCGTGGGACAGCCCTGTGGAAAGCCTGATGGGAAACCAAGAGGGAAAGCCACAGATCCCTTGATTCATGCGAATGGAAGAGATGACACTGCTGCTACTCCTCGGAGGATAGCGCACGTTCATGCCCAACTCGTTGACAA
>NW_017199402.1:0-7352 GCF_001704415.2 Capra hircus | reverse complement strand
TTGGGCCACCGGCGCCGCTTGAATATCTAAGGGTGGTGCCTTAATTAAGCTCGCCTTTCTTTCGTGCGGGTCTTAACAGCCGGGGCAAGTAAGTAGACCTGGCGAGCCTCCGCGCCCAGATGGAGATTCAGCCTGAAGTTAAAGTAAAGAGCAGAGAGAGGGAAGGGGAGAGAAGAAAGAGAGAGAGAGAGACATGGGGGGGAGCCAGAGTCCCAAGAAACCAGGCCGAGAGACTAGTTCGAGAAACTGGCCCCCATCCTTTATTGTTCAGAAGGCCTTTTATACTTTTGATAAAACACGGAGATCAATGGGTAACACAAAATTATGTAGCGTTCGCAACCCAGATTCTTTCCGTATATCATTTTGTATACAAAAGGTCTCAGGTGATTTACATTATCTTTTGGCCAAAGGCTTGTTAACACTTTTTGGCTCTCTTCCTTAATGAATGTTAATTTTGTTTCCCCTGAAGTGTTTTTTTTTTTTAATCTGCATCTCCTTAAAGCATTAAAGTTACATCTCTATAGAACAAAGGTGGAGTGGGATATAACAAAGAAGGTACTTAACTCAAAGATCTAATGTTGCTAATACCAGGTCTACTACTTGTTTTTCTATATACCAACTATATCTAAAAATAAAGGATATGAAAATTTGGCAGCAAGCATTGACCCAAAAAATGAAACCATTAATCAGTCCTATTCTAAAGATTTTGACTCCTCGGAAGCTCCTACATTCCTAGGATGTTTTAAGCTTCCTGTGCCTCCTGCGGTCAGGAGGCCTCAAACAATCACATGCGCAGCTGTACGAGTCCTGCAGGCAGGCTAGAAAGCCATCGGAGGGGTTTTTGGATTGAAACACTCTTTCAAATGCAGAAGACTAAAGCCCTGAATTGAATTTTTCCAGAAAATGTCAGAAGAGTGGAAAAACAGAGCACAAAAGCCGGCAGATTTTAGTTGGGGTACGTGCTTAGGAATTTGCAGAGGGGTCCCTGAAGTCTGAGCACGCCTTGCATATGTCAGCTTCCTTCCTCATGACCTTGTCATGGGCAGGATTCCTCACACTGGCTCCCAGCAGGTGCCGGAACCTGAGGATTCCTCTCCAGTGCTGACATGGATCTTGGGGTACTTCTGGAGTCTCCCCCAGGGGAGTCAGTCCTCGTCTCGAGTGGGGCATGAACGTGCGGTTTCCTCTCGAGCTGTAGCAGCAGAGTCACGATTCCCTTCGCGTGGATCAAGGGATCTGTGGCTTTCCCTCGAGGCTTTCCCACGAGGCTTTCCCACAGGGCTGTCCCACGTGCCACCGTGGTGTGAGTCGATCCTCGGCTTGAAGGTGGAGGCAGTGCAGGGAAAACAGGTTTCCCTGGAATGGACTGAGACATCTGGGGGACTCTGGGAATGGTGGCACGATCCTGGAGTTCCTCTCCCTCTCCGGTGGAGACCGACTCCTCTTGAGATGTGACAGGAACGCCGGGAATTCTTTCCCGACCACGTAGGGAAAGGATCCCTCCTCTCGAGCTAGGAGGCGGAAACGGGGCTCCTCTGGATGTGGGCGGGACTCTCGTGCTTCCTCTCGAGTGGAGACGGGTATGTCGGGGAACTTCTTGAGTTGCAGCAAGGGTGTGAAGGACCCTTTGAAAGTTCCAGAGGTTAGGTGTGTTTAGACTCGAGACGCCTCAGCGGAAATGGGCCTCATCTCGCCTGGAGGGGAGAACCTCCTGTATTATCTCGAGTTGAAGCATGTGCTCTCGACTTAGGACGGGGAACTCAGGGACCCGCTCTGGTGGCCTCAGGAAAGGCCAGACCCATGCGAGTTGCTCGGTGGCCTCTCGGGATTCCTCTCCCGTCGATGCTGTGGCCAAGGCCTTGTGTGGAGTCGGTTCCGGAACCTGAGGATTTCTCTCCAGTGCTGACATGGATCTTGGGGTACTTCTGGAGTCTCCCCAGGGGAGTCAGTCCTCGTCTTGAGGGGGCATGCACGTGCGCTTTCCTCCCGAGCTGTAGCAGCAGTGTCGCGCTTCCCTTCGCGTGGATCAAGGGATCTGTGGCTTTCCCTCGAGGCTTTCCCACGGGCTTTCCCACAGGGATGTCCCACGTGCCACAGTGGTGAGTCGATCCTCGGCTTGAAAGTCGAGGCAGTGCAGGGAAAACAGGTTTCCCTGGAATGGACTGAGACATCTGGGGGACTCTGGGAATGGTGGCACGACCCTGGAGTTCCTCTCGCCTTTCCTGTGGAGAGCGCCTCCTCTTGAGATGCGACGGAAACGCCGGGAATTCTTTCCCGACCACGCAGGGAAAGGATCCATCCTCTCGAGCTAGGAGGCGGAAACGGGGCTCCTCTGGATGTGGGCGGGACTCTCGTGCTTCCTCTCGAGTGGAGACGGGTATGTGGGGGAACTTCTTGAGTTGCAGCAAGGGTGTGAAGGACCCTTTGGAAGTTCCAGAGGTTAGGTGTGATTTGCCTCGAGACGCTTCTGCGGAAATGGGCCTCATCTCGCCTGGAGGGGAGAACCTCCTGGATTTTCTCGAGTTGCGGCAGGTGCTCTCGACTTAGGATGAGGACCTCAGGGACCCGCTCTGGTGGCCTCAGGAAAGGCCAGTCCCCATGCGAGTTGCTCGGGGCCTCTCGGAATTCCTCTCCCATCGATGCCGGCCCTAAGATCTTGTGTGGAGTCCGTGCCGGAACCTGAGGATTCCTCTCCAGTGCTGACATGGTCTTTGGGTACTTCTGGAGTCTCCCCAGGGGAGTCAGTCCTCGTCTCGAGTGGGGCATGCACGTGCGCTTTCCTCCGAGCTGTAGCAGCATTGTCATACTTCCCTTTGCGTGGATCTAGGGATCTGTGGCTTTTCCTCGAGGCTTTCCCACGAGGGGGCTGTCGTGCCACCGTGGTGTGAGTGGATCCTCGGCTTGAAAGTCGAGGCAATGCAGGGAAAATAGGTTTCCCTGGAATAGACTGAGAAATCTGTGGCACTCAGGGAATGGTGTCACGACCCTGGAGATCCCTCGTGTTTCCTGTGGAGAGCGTCCTCTTGAGATGCGACGGAACGGGAATTCTTTCCTTCCTCTCGAGCTATGAGGCGGAAACGGGGCTTCTCTGGATGTGGGCAGGACTCTCGTGCTTCCTCTCGAGTGGAGACGGGTACGTCGGGAAACTTCTTGAGTTGCAGCAAGGGTGTGAAGGACCCTTTGGAATTCCAGAGGCCAGGTTGATTAGCCTCGAGACGCCTCCGCGGAAATGGGCTTCATCTCGCCTGGAGGGGAGAACCTCCTGGATTTTCTCGAGTTGCCACAGGTGCTCTCGACTTAAGAGGACCTCAGGGACCCGCTCTGGTGGCCTCAGGAAAGGCCAGTCCCCATGCGAGTTGCTAGGGGGTCTCGGGATTCCTCTCCCGTCGATGCCGGGGCCTAAGACGTTGTGTGGAGACGGTGCCGGAACCTGAAGATTCCTCTCCAGTGCTGACATGGATCTTGGGGTACTTCTGGAGTCTCCACCGGGGGATTCAGTCCTCGTCTCGACTTAGGTCATGCACGTGCACTTTCCTCCCGAGCTGTAGCAGCAGTGTCATGCTTCCCTTCGCGTGGATGAAGAAATCTGTGGCTTTCATCGAGGTTTTTGCAGGAGGCTTTCCCACGAGGCTTTCCCACAGGGCTGTCCCACGTGCCACCGTGGTGTGAGTCGATCCTCGGCTTGAAAGTCGAGGCAGTGCAGGGAAAACTGGTTTCCCTGGAATGGACTGAGACATCTGGGGACTCTGGGTATGGTGGCTCGACCTGGAATTCCTCTCGCCTTTCCTGTGGAGAGCGCCTCCTCTTGAGATGCGACGGAAACGCCGGGAATTCTTTCCCGAACACGCAGGGAAAGGATCCCTCCTCTCGAGCTAGGAGGCGGAAACGGGGCTCCTCTGGATGTCGGCGGGAGTCTCGAGCTTTCTCTCAAGTGGAGACGGTTATGTCGGGGAACTTCTTGAGTTGCAACAAGTGGGTGATGTACCCTTTGGAAGTTCCAGAGTTAGGTGTGATTAGCCTCGAGAGGCCTCATTGGAAATGGGCCTCATCTCGCCTGGAGGGGAGAACCTTCTGGATTTTCTCGAGTTGCGGCAGTTTCTCTCTACTTACGACGGGGACCTCAGGGACATGCTCTGGTGGCCTCAGGAAAGGCCATTCCCCATGCGAGTTGCTCGGGGGCCTCTCGGGATTCCTCTCCTGTCGATGCCGGGGCCTAAGACCTTGTGTGGACTCGGTGCCGGAACCTGAGGATTCCTCTCCAGTCCTGACATGGATCTTGGGGTACGTCCTGAGTCTCCCCTGGGGAGTCAGTCCTCGTCTCGAGTGGGGGCATGCACGTGCGCTTTCCTCCCCAGCTGTAGCAGCAGTGTCAGGCTTCCCTTCGCGTGGATCAAGGGATCTGTGGCTTTCCCTCGAGGCTTTCCCACGAGGCTTTCCTCGAGTCTTTCCCACAAGGCTGTCCCACGTGCCACCGTGGTGAGAGTCGATCCTCGGCTTGAAAGTCGAGGCAGTGCAGGGAAAAAAGGTTTCCCTGGAATGGACTGAGACATCTGAGGGACTCTGGGAATGGTGGCACGACCCTGGAGTTCCTCTCGCCTTTCCTGTGGAGAGCGCCTCTTCTTGAGATGCGACGGAAACGCCGGGAATTCTTTCCCGAACACGAAGGGAAAGGATCCCTCCTCTCGAGCTAGGAGGCGGAAACGGGGCTCCTCTGGATGTGGGCCGGACTCTCGTGCTTCCTCTCGAGTGGAGACGGGTATGTCGGGGAACTTCTTGAGTTGCAGCAAGGGTGTGAAGGACCCTTTGGAAATTCCAGAGTTAGGTGTGATTAGCCTCGAGACGCCTCACCGGAAATGGGCCTCATCTCGCCTGGAAGGGAGAACCTCCTGGATTTTCTCGAGTTGCGGCAGGTGCTCTCGACTTACGACGGGGACCTCTGGGACCCGCTCTGGTGGCCTCAGGAAAGGCCCGTCCCCATGCGAGTTGCATGGGGCCTCTCGGATTCCTCTCCCGTCGAAGCCGGGGCCTAAGACCTTGTGTAGAGTCGGTGCCGGAACCGGAGGATTCCACTCCAGTGCTGACATGGTTCCTGGGGTACTTTTGGAGTCTCCCAAGGGAGTCATTCCTCGTCTCGAGTAGGGGCATGCACGTGCGCTTTCCTCCCGAGCTGTAGCTGTAGTGTCACGCTTCCCTTCGCGTGGATGAAGGAATCTGAGGCTTTCCCTGGAGTCTTTCCCACGAGGCTTTCCCCCGAGGCTTTCCCAAAGGGCTGTCCAACGTGCCACCGTGGTGTGAGTCGATCCTCGGCTTGAAAGTCGAGGCAGTGCAAGGAAAACACGTTTCCCTGGAGTGGACTGAGACATCTGGGGGACTCTGGGAATGGTGGCACGACCCTGGAGTTCCTCTCGCCTTTCCTGTAGAGAGCGCCCCCTCTTGAGCTGCGATGGGAAGGCCAGGAATTCTTTCCCGAACACGCAGGGAAAGGAACCCTCCTCTCGAGCTAGGAGGCGGAAACGGGGCTCCTCTGGATGTGGGCGGGACTCTCGTGCTTCCTCTCGAGTCGAGACGGGTATGTCGGGAACTTCTTGAGTTGCAGCAAGG
The DNA here is from genome assembly GCF_001704415.2 of Capra hircus. NCBI lineage: Eukaryota > Metazoa > Chordata > Mammalia > Artiodactyla > Bovidae > Capra > Capra hircus. The sequence goes on along the minus strand of NW_017199402.1, from coordinate 1,751 downwards.
GTGTGAAGGACCCTTTGGAAGTTCCAGAGGTTAGGTGTGATTAGCCTCGAGATGCTTCAGCGGAAATGGGCCTCATCTCGCCTGGAGGGGAGAACCTCCTGGATTTTCTCGAGCTGCGGCAGGTGCTCTCGACTTACAACAGGGACCTCAGGGACCCGCTCTGGTGGCCTCAGGAAAGGCCAGTCCCCATGCGAGTTGTTCGGGTGCCTTCGGTATTCCTCTCCCGTCGATGCCGGGACCTAAGACCTTGTGTGGAGTCGGTGCCAGAACTTGAGGATTCCTCTCCAGTGCTGACATGGTTTTGGGGTACTTCTGGAGTCTCCCCAGGGGAGTCAGTCCTCGTCTCGAATTGGGGCATGCACGTGCGATTTCCTCTCGAGCTGTAGCAGCAGTGTCACGCTTCCCTTCGCGTGGATCAAGGGATCTGTGGTTTCCCTCGAGGCTTGCCCAGGAGGCTTTCTCACAGGGCTGTCCCACGTGCCACCGTGGTGTGAGTCGATCCTCGGCTTGAAAGTCGAGGCAGTGCAGGGAAAACAGGTTTCCCTGGAATGGACTGAGACATCTGAGGGACTCTGGGAATGGTGGCACGACCCTGGAGTTAATCTCGCCTTTCCTGTGGAGAGCGCCTCCTCTTGAGATGCGACGGAAATGCCGGGAATTCTTTCCGACCACGCAGGGAAGGATCCCTCCTCTCGAGCTAGGCGGAAACGGGGCTCCTCTGGATGAGGGCGGACTCTCGTGATTCCTCTCGAGTGGAGACGGGTATGTCGGGTTCTTGAGTTGCAGCAAGGGTGTGAAGACCCTTTGTAATTTCAGGTTAGGTGTGATTAGCCTCGAGATGCCTCAGCGGAAATGGGCCTCATCTCGCCTGGAGGGGAGAACCTCCTGGATTTTCTCGAGTTGTGGCAGGTGCTCTCTCGACTTACGACGGGGACCTCAGGGACCCGCTCTGGTGGCCTCAGGAAAGGCCAGTCCGCATGCGAGTTGCTCGGGGCCTCGGGATTCCTCTCCCGTCGATGCTGGGGCCTAAGGCTGCCAGGACAGTGTGAGGAAGCCCGCCCGTGACAAGGTTATGAGGAAGGAAGCTGACATACGCAAGGCGTGCTCAGACTCAGGGACCCCTCTGGAAATTTTTAAGCATGTACCCCAACAAAAATCTGCCGGTTTTTGTGCTCTGCTTTTCACTCTTCTGAACTTTTCTGGAAAAAGTCAATTCAGGGCGTTAGTCTTCTGCATTTGAAAGAGTGTTTCAATCCCAAAAACCCTCTGATGGCTTTCTATCCTGCCTGTAGGACTCGTACAGCTGCGCTTGTGATTGTTTGGCCTCCTGACCGCAGAGGCACAGGAAGCTTAAAACATCCTAGGAATGCAGGAGCTTCCGAGGAGTCAGAATCTTTAGAATAGGACTGATTAAAAGTTTCATTTTTTGGGTCAATGCTTGCTGCCAAATTTTCATATCCTTTATTTTTAGATATAGTTGGTATGTGAAAAACAAGTAGTAGACCTGGTATTAGCAACATTAGATCTTTGAGTTAAGTACTTTCTTTGTTATAACCCACTGCACCTTTGTTCTATAGAGATGTAACTTTAATGCTTTAAGGAGATGCAGATTAAAGAAAAACACTTCAGGGGAAACAAAATTAACATTCATTAAGGAAGAGAGCCAAAAAGTGTTAACAAGCCTCTTGGCCAGAAGATAATGTAAATCACCTGAGACCTTTTGTATACAAAATGATATACAGAAAGAATCT
>NW_017199400.1:0-7353 GCF_001704415.2 Capra hircus | reverse complement strand
ATTCCTCTCCAGTGCCGACATGGATCTTGGGTTCTTCTGGAGTCTCGGGAGTCAGTCCTCAGTCTCAAAGTGGGGGCATGCAACTACGCTTTCCTCCCGAGCTGTAGCAGCAGTGTCGCTCTTCCCTTCGAGTGGATCAGGGGATCTGTGGCTTTCGCTCGAGGCTTTCGGCTTTCCCCCGAGGCTTTCCCCCGAGGAGGCTTTCCCACGAGGCTTTCCCACAGGGCAGTCCAACGTGCCACCGTGGTGTGAGTCGATCCTCGGCTTGAAAGTCGAGGCAGTGCAGGGAAAACAGGTTTCCCTGGAATGGACTGAGACATCTGGGGGACTCTGGGAATGGAGGCACGACCCTGGAGTTCCTCTCGCCTTTCCTGTGGAGAGCGCCTCCTCTTGAGTTGCGACGGGAAGGCCAGGAATTCTTTCCCGATCACGCAGGGAAAGGATCCCTCCTCTCGAGCTAGGAGGCGGAAACGGGGCTCCTCTGGATGTGGGCGGGACTCTCGTGCTTCCTCTCGAGTGGAGACGGGTATGTCAGGGAACTTCTTGAGTTGCAGCAAGGGTGTGAAGGACCCTTTGGAAGTTCCAGAGGTTAGGTGTGATTAGACTCGAGACGCCTCAGCACAAATGGGCCTCATATCGCCTGGAGGGGGAATCTCCTGGATTTTCTTGAGTTGCGGAAGGTGCTCTCGACTTACGACGGGGACCTCAGGGACCCGCTCTTGTGGCCTCAGGAAAGGCCAGTCCCCATGCCAGTTGCTCGGGGGCCTCTCGGGATTCCGCTCCCGTCGATGCCGGGGCCTAAGATCTTGTGTGGAGTGGGTGCCGGAACCTCAGGATTCCTCTCCAGTGCTGACATGGATCTTGGGGTATTTCTGTATTCTCCTCAGTGGAGTCAGACCTTGTGTCGAGTGGGGGCATGCACGTACACTTTCCTCCCGAGCTGTAGCAGCAGTGTCACGCTTCCCTTCGCGTGGATCAAGGGATCAGTGGCTTTCCCTCGAGGCTTTCACACGAGGCTTTCCCACGAGGCTTTCCCACAGGGCTTCCCATGGCTCACGTGCCACCGTGGTGTGAGTCGATCCTCGGCTTGAAAGTCGAGGCACGTGCAGGAAAACAGGTTTCCTGGAATGGACGAGACATCTGGGGACTCTGGAATGTGGCACGACCCTGGAGTTCCTCTCGCCTTTCCTGTAGAGAGTGCCTCCTCTTGAGATGCGACGGGAACGCGGGAATTCTTTCCCGACCACGCAGGGAAAGGATCCCTCCTCTCGAGCTAGAGGCGGAAACGGGGCTCCTCTGGATGTGGGCGGGACTCTCGTGCTTCCTCTCGAGTGGAGACGGGTATGTCGGGGAAACTTCTTGAGTTGCAGCAAGGGTGTGAAGACCCTTTGGATGTTCCAGAGGTTAGCTCTGATTAGCCTCGAGACGCCTCACACGAATGCGGCGCACTCATCTCGCCTGGAGGGGAACCTCCTGGATTTTCTCGAGTTGCGGCAGGTTGCTCTCGACTTACGACGGGGACCTCAGGGACGCGCTCTGGTGCCTCAGGAAAGGCAGTCCCCATGCGAGTTGCTCGGGGCCTCTCGGGATTCCTCTCCCGTCGATGCGGGCCTAAGACTTGTGTGGAGTCAGTGCCGAACCTGAGGATTCCTCTCTAGTGCTGACATGGATCTTGGGGTACTTCTGGAGTTTCCCCAGGGAAGTCAGTCCTTGTCTCGAGTGGGGGCATGCACTTGCGCTTTCCTCTCGAGCAGTAGCAGCAGTGTCACGCTTCCCTTGGCGTGGATCAAGGGATCTGTGGCTTTCGCTCGAGGCTTTCCCTCTAAGCTTTCCCACGAGGCTTTTCCCACAGGGCTGTTCCACGTGCCACCGTGGTGTGAGTCGATCCCGGCTTGAAAGTCGAGGCAGTGCAGGGAAAACAGGTTTCCCTGGAATGGACTGAGACATCTGGGGGACTCTGGGAATGGTGGCACGACCCTGGATTTTCTCTCGCCTTTCTGTGGAGAGTGCCTCCTCTTGAGATGCGACGGGAACGCCGGGAATTCTTTCCTGACCACGCAGGGAAAGGATCCCTCCTCTCGAGCTAGGAGGCGCAAATGGGGGCTCCTCTGGATGTGGGCGGCACTCTCGTGCTTCCTCTCGAGTGGAGACGGGCAAGTCGGGGAACTTCTTGAGTTGCAGCAAGGGTGTGAAGGACCCTTTGGAAGTTCCAGATGTTAGATGTGATTAGGCCTCGTTGACGCATTAGCGGAAATGGGCCTCATTCTCGCCCGGAGGGGAGAACCTCCCTGGATTTTCTCGAGGTACGGCAGGTGCTCTCGACTTACGACGGGGACTTCAGGGACCCGCTCTGGTGGCCTCAGGAAAGGCCAGTCCCCATGGGAGTTGCTCGGGGGCCTCTCGGGATTCCTCTCCCGTCGATGCCGGGGCATAAGACCTTTGAGAGGAGTTGGTGCCGGAACCTGAGGAATTCCTCTCCAGTGCTGACATGGATCTTGGGGTACTTCTGGAGTCTCCCCAGGGGAGTCAGTCCTCGTCTCGAGTGGGGGCATGCACAGTGCCGTTTCCTTCCGAGCTCTAGCTGCAGTGTCGCGCTTCCCTTCGCGTGGATCAAGGGATCTGTGGCTTCCCCTCGAGGCTTTCCCACGAGGCTTTCCCACAACAGGGCAGTCCCACGTGCCACCTTGGTGTGAGTCGATCCTCGGCTTGAAAGTCGAGGGCAATGCAGGGAAAACAGGTTTCCCTGGAATGGACTGAGACATCTGGGGGACTCTGGGAATGGTGCACGACCCTGGATTTCCTCTTGCCTTTCCTGTGGAGAGTGCCTCCTCTTGAGATGCGACGGGAACGCCGGGAATTCTTTCCCGACCCGCAGGGAAAGGATCTCTCCTCTCGAGCTAGGAGGCGGAAACGGGGCTCCTCTGGATGTGGGCGGGACTCTCGTGCTTCCTCTCGAGTGGAGACGGGTATGTCGGGCAACTTCTTGAGTTGCAGCAAGGGTGTGAAGGACCCTTTGGAAGTTGCAGAGGTTAGGTCTGATTACCCTGAGACGCCTCAGCACAAATGCGCCTCATCTCGCCTGGAGGGGAGAACCTCCTGGATTTTCTCGAGTTGCGGCAGGTGCTCTCGACTTACGACGGGGACCTCAGAGTCCCGCTCTGGTGGCCTCAGGAAAGGCCAGTCCCCATGCGAGTTGCTCGCGGGCCTCTCGGGAATTCCACTCCCGTCGATGCTGGGGTCCTAAGACCTTGTGTGGAGTCAGTGCCCGAACCTGAGTATTCCTCTCCAGTGCCGACATGGATCTTGGGGTACTTCTAGGAGTCTCCCCAGGGAAGTCAGTCCTCGACTCGAGTGGTGGCGTCACGGGCGATTTCCTCCCGAGCTGTAGCAGCAGTGTCATGCTACCCTTCGCGTGGATCAAGGGATCTGTGACTTTCGCTCGAGGCTTTCCCATGAGGCTTTTCCACGAGGCTTTCCCACAGGGCTGTCCCACGTGCCACCGTGGTGTGAGTCGATCCTCGGCTTGAAAAGTCGAGGCAGTGCAGGGAAAACAGGTTTCCCTGGAATAGACTGAGACATCTGGGGGACTGTGGGAATGGTGGCACGACCCTGGAGTTCCTCTCGCCTTTCCTGTGGGAGAGCGCCTCCTCTTGAGATGCGACGGGAACGCCGGGAATTCTTTCCCGAACACGCAGGGAAGTATACCTCCTCTCGAGCTATGAGATGGAAACGGGGCTCCTCTGGATGTGGGCGGGACTCTCGTGCTTCCTCTCGAGTGGAGACGGGTATGTCGGGGAACTTCTTAAGTTGCAGCAAAAGTGTTTAGGACCCTTTGGGAGTTCCAGAGGTTAGGTGTGATTAGCCTCGTGACGCATTAGCGGAAATAGGCCTCATCTCGCCCGGAGGGGAGAACCTCCAGGATTTTCTCGAGGTACGGGCAGGTGCTCTCGACTTACAACGGGGACTTCAGGGACCCGCTCTGTTGGCCTAAGGGAAGGCCAGTCACCATGGAAGTTGCACGGGGGCCTCTCGGGATTCCTCTCCCATCGATGCCGGGGCATAAGACCTTGTGTGGAGTCGGTGCCGGAACCTGAGGATTCCTCTCCAGTGCTGACATGGATCTTGGGGTACTTCTGGAGTCTTCCCAGGGGAGTCAGTCCTCGTCCCGAGTGGGGTCATGCACGTGCCCTTTCCTCCCGAGCTGTACCAGCAGTGTCACGCTTCCCTTCGCGAGGATCAAGGGATCTGTGGCTTTCCCTCGAGGCTTTCCCACGAGGCTTTCCCACGATGCCTTCCCACAGGGCTGTCCCACGTGCCACCGTGGTGTGAGTCGATCCTCGGCTTGAAAGTCGAGGCAGTGCAGGAAAAACAGGTTTCCCTGGAATGGACTGAGACATCTGGGGGACTCTGGGAATGGTGGCACGACCCTGGAATTCCTCTTCTCTTTCCTGTGGAGAGTGCCTCCTCTTGAGATGCGACGGGAACGCCGGGAATTCTTTCCCGACCACGCAGGAAAGGATCCCTCCTCTCGAGCTAGGCGGCGCAAACGGGGCTCCTCTGGATGTTGGCGGGACTCTCGTGCTTCCTCTCCAGTGGAGACGGGTATGTCGGGGAACTTCTTGAGTTGCAGCAAGGGTGTGAAGGACCCTTTGGACGTTCCAGAGGTTAGGTGTGATTAGCCTCGAAACGCCTCAGCGGAAATGGGCCTCATCTCGCCTGGAGGGGAGAACCTCCTGGATTTTCTCGAAGTTGTGGCAGGTGCTCTCGACTTACGACGGGGACCTCAGGGACCCGCACTGGTGGCCTCAGGAAAGGCCAGTCCCCATGCGAGTTGCTCGGGGACCTCTCGGGATTCCTCTCCCGTCGATGCCGGGTGCCTAAGACCTTGTGTGGAGTCGGTGCTGGAACCCTGAGGATTCCTCTCCCAGTGCCGACATGGATCTTGGGGTTCTTCTGGAGTCTCCCCAGGGGAGTCAGTCCTCGTCTCGAGTGGAGAGCATGCAACTACGCTTTCCTCCCGAGCTGTAAGCAGCAGTGTCGCTCTTCCCTTCGAGTGGATCAGGGGATCTGTGGCTCTTCGAGGCCTACGAGGCTTTCCCACGAGGCTTTCCCACGAGTTTCCCACAGGGCAGTCCCACGTGCCACCGTGGTGTGAGTGGATACTCGGCTTGAAAGTAGAAGCAGTGCAGGGAAAACAGGTTTCCCTGGAATGGACTGAGACATCTGGGGGACTCTGGAATGGTGGCACGACTCTGAAGTTCCTCTCGCCTTTCCTGTGGAGAGCGCCTCCTCTTGAGAAGCGACTGGAACGCGGGGAATTCTTTCCCCACCACGCAGGGAAAGGATCCCTCCTCTCGAGCTAGGAGGCGGAAACGGGCTCCTCTGGATGTGGGCGGACTCTCGTGCTTCCTCTCGAGTGGAGACGGGTATGTCGGGAACTTCTTGAGTTGCAGCAAGGGTGTGAAGGACCCTTTGGAAGTTCCAGAGTTAGGTGTGAATAGCCTCGAGACGCCTCAGCGGAAATGGGCCTCATCTCGCCTGGAGGGGAGAACCTCCTGGATTTTCTCGAGTTGCGGCAGGTGCTCTCGACTTACGACCGGGACCTTAGGGACCCGCTCTGGTGGCCTCAGGAAAGGCCAGTCCCCATGCGAGTTGCTCGGGGCCTCTCGGGATTCCTCTCCCGTCGATGCCGGGGCCTAAGACATTGTGTGGAGTCGGTCCTGGAACCTGAGGATTCCTCTCCAGTGCTGACATGGATCTTGGGTACTTCTGGAGTCTCCCAGGGGAGTCAGTCCTCGTCTCGAATGGGGGCATGCCCGTGCGCTTACCTCCCGAGCTGTAGCAGCAGTGTCATGCTTCAATTCGAGTGGATCAAGGGTTCTGTGGTTTCCCTCAAGGCTTTTCCCAGGAGGCTTCCCACGAGGCTTTCCCACAGGGCTGTCCCTGATGCCGCCATTGTGTGAGTCGATCCTCGGCTTGAAAGTCGAGGTAGTGCAGGGAATGGATTGAGACAACTGGGGCACTCTGGAATGGTGGCCAGACTCTAGAGTTCCTCTCAACTTTCCTGTGGAGAGCGCCTCCTCTTGAGATGCGACGGGAACGCCGGGAATTCTTTCCCGACCACGCAGGGAAATGATCCCTCCTCTCGAGCTATGAGACGGAATCGGGCTCCTCTGGATGTGGGCGGACTCTCGTGCTTCCTCTCGAGTGGAGGCGAGTATGTCGGGGAACTTATTCAGTTGCAGAAAGGGTGTGAAGGACCTTTTGGAAGTTCCAGATGTTAGGTGCAATTAGCCTCTAGGGGCCTCAGCGGAAATGCGCCTCATCTCTCGCCTGGAGGGAGAACCTCCTGGATTTTCTCAAGTTGCGGCAGGTGCTCTCGACTTCCGACGGGGACCTCAGGGACCCGCTCTGATGGCTGCAGGAAAGGCCAGTCCCCATGCGAGTTGCACGGGGCCTCTCGGGATTCCTCTCCCGTCGATGCCGGGGCCTAAGACCTTGTGTGGGTCGGTCCTGGAACCTGAGGATTCCTCTCCAGTGCTGACATGGATCTTGGGGTACTTCGGAGTCTCCCCAGGGGAGTCAGTCCTCATTCGAGTGGGCATTGAAGAGCGCTTTCCTCCCGAGCTGTAGCAGCAGTGTCATTCTTCCCGTCGAGTGGATCAAGGGATCAGTGGCTTTCCCTCGAGGCTTGCCCATGAGGCTTTCTCACGAGGCTTTCTCACAGGGCTGTCCCACGTGCCACCGTGCTGTGAGTCGATCCTCAGCTTGTAAGTCGAGGCAGTGCAGGGAAAACAGGTTTCCCTGGAATGGACTGAGATATCTGGGGTACTCTGGGAATGGTGGCACGACCAGGGAGTTCCTCTCACCTTTCCTGTTGAGAGCGCCTCCTCTTGAGTTGTGAAGGGAAGACCGGGAATTCTTTCCCGACGACGCAGGGAAAGGATACCTCCTCTCTAGCTGTGAGGCGGAAACGGGGCTCCTCTGGATGTGGGCGAGACTCTCGTGCTTCCTCTCGAGTGGAGACGGGTATGTCGGGGAACTTCTTGAGTTGCAGCAAGGGTGTGAAGAACCCTTTGGAAATTCCAGAGGTTTAGGTGTAATTAGGCTCGAGTCGCCTCAGGGGAAATGGGCCTCATCTCGCCTGGAGGGGAGAACCTCCTGGATTTTTTCGAGTTGTGACAGGTGATCTCGACTTAGACGGGGACCTGAGGGACCCGCTCTGGTGGCCTCAGGAAAGGCCATTCCCCATGCGAGTTGCTCGGGGGTCCTCTCGGGATTCCTCTCCCGTCGATGCCGGGCCTAAGACCTTGTGTGGAGTGGGTGCCGGAACCTGAGGATTCCTCTCCAGTG
>NW_017199399.1:0-19578 GCF_001704415.2 Capra hircus | reverse complement strand
CCCTTTGCTGCAACTCAAGAAGTTCCCCACATACCGTCTCCACTCCAGAGGAGCACGAGAGTCCCGCCCACATCCAGAGGAGCCGTTTCCGCCTCTAGCTTAGAGGAGGGATCCTTTTCCCTGCGTGATCGGGAAAAATTCCCGGCGTTCCCGTCACATCCCAAGAGGAGGGCGCTCCACAGGAAAGGCGAGAGGAATTCCAGGGTCGTGACACCATTGCCAGAGTCCCCAGATGTCTCCGTGCATTCAAGGGAAACCTGTTTTCCCTACACTGCCTCGGCTTTCAAGCGAGGATCGACTCACACCACGGTAGCACGTGGGACAGCCTGTGGGAAAGCCTCGTGGGAAGGGAAAGCCTCGTGGGAAAGCCTCGAGTGAAAGCCACAGATCCCTTGATCCACGCGAAGGGAAGCGTGACACTGCTCCTACAGCTCGGCAGGAAAGCCCAAGTGCATGCCCCCAATCTGACGAGGACTGACTCCCCTGGGGAGACTCTAGAAGTACCCCTAGATCCATGTCAGCACTGGAGAGGAATCCTCAGATTCCGGCAACGACTCCACACAAGGACTTAGGCCCCGGCATCAACGGGAGAGGAATCCTAAGAGGCCCCGAGCAACTCGCATGGGGACTGGCCTTCCTGAGGCCACCAGAGCGGGTCCCTGTGGTCCCCGTCCTAAGGAAAGCACCTGCCGCAACTCGAGAAAATCCAGGAGGTTCTCCCCTCCAGGCGAGATGAGGCCCATTTCCGCTGAGGCGTCTCGAGGCTAATCACACCTAACCTCTGGAACTTCCAAAGGGTACTTCACACCCTTGCTGCAACTCAAGAAGTTCCCCGACATACCCGTCTTCACTCGAGAGGAAACACGAGAGTCCCGCCCACATCCAGAGGAGCCCCGTTTCCGCCTCATAGCTCGAGAGGATTGATTCTCTCCCTGTGTCGTCGGGAAAGGATTCCTGGCATTCCGCGCATCTGAACAGGAGGCGTTCTCCACAGGAAAGGCGAGAGGGAATCCAGGGTCGTGCCACCATTCCCAGAGTTCCCCAGATGTCTCAGTCCATTCCAGGGAAACCTGTTTTCCCTGCACTGCCTCGAATTTCAAGCCGAGGATGATTCACACCACAGTGGCACGTGGGACAGCTTGTGGGAAAGCCTCGTGGGAAAGCCTCGAGGGAAAGCCACAGATCCCTTGATCCACGCGAAGGGAAGCGCGACACTGCTGCTACAGTTCGAGAGGAAAGCCCATGTGCATGCCCCCACACGAGACGAGGACTGACTCCCCTGGGGAGACTCCAGAGGTTCCCCAAGATCCATGTCAGCACTGGAGGGGAGTCCTCAGGTTGCAGCAACGACTCCACACAAGGTCTTAGGCCCCGGCATCGACGGGAGAGGAATCCCGAGAGGCCCCCGGAGCAACTCGCATGGGGACTGACCGTTCCTGAGGCCACCAGAGCGGGTCCCTGAGGTCCCCGTCGCCAAGTCGAGAGCACCTTCTGCAACCCGAGAAAATCCAGGAGGTTGTCCCTCCAGGCGAGATGAGGCCCATTTCCAATGAGGCGTCTCGAAGCTAAATCAAAACTAACCTCTGGAACTTCCAAAGGGTCCGTCACACCCTTGCTGGCAAGCTCAAGAATTTCCCCGACATACCTCGTCTCCACTCCGAGAGGAAGAACGACAGTCCCGCCCACATCCAGAGGAGCCCCGTTTCTGCCTCCTAGCTCGAGAGGAGGGATCCTTTCCTGCGTGGTCGGTCAAGTATTCCCGGCGTTCCGGTCGCATCTCAAGAGGAGCCGCTCTCAACAGGAAAGGCGAGAGGAACTCCAGGGTCGTGCCACCATTCCCAGAGTCCCCCAGATGTCTCAGTCCTCTGCATGGAAACCTGTTTTCCCTGCACTGCCTCCACTTTCAAGCCGAGGATCGACTCACACCACGGTGGCACGTGGGACAGCCTTGTGGGAAAGCCTCGTGGGAAAGCCTCGAGGCAAAGCCACAGATCCCTTGATCCACGCGAAGGGAAGCGCGACACTGCTGCTACAGCTCGGGAGGAAATGCCACACGTGCATGCCCCCACTCGGACGAGGACTGACTCCCCTGGGATTCTCCAGAATACACCAAGATCCATGTCAGTACTGGAGAGGAATCCTCAAGTTCCGGCACCCACTCCACACAAGATCTTAAGCCCCGGCATCGACGGGAGAAGAATCCCGAGAGGCCCCCAAGCAACTCGCATCGGGACTGGCCTTTCTGAGGCCACCAGAGCTGGTCCCTGATGTCCCCGTCGTAACACGAGAGCACCTGCCTCAACTCGAGAGTATCGAGGAGGTTCTCCCCTCCAGGCGAGATGAGGCCCATTCCGCTGAGCATCTCGAGGCTAATCACACCGAAGCTCTGGAACTTCCAAAGGGTCCTTCACACCCTTGCTGTAACTCAAAGAAGTTCCCCGACATACCAGTCTCCACTCGAGAGGAAGCACGAGAGTTCTGCCCACATCCAGAGGAGCCCCCGTTTCCGCCTCCTAGCTCGAGAGGAGGGATCCTTTCCCTGCGTGGGTCGGGAAAGAATTCCGGCCTTCCTGTCGCATCTCAAGAGGAGGCGCTCTCCACAGGAAAGGCGAGAGGAACTCCAGGGTCGTGCCACCATTCCCAGAGTCCCAAAGATGTCTCAGTTAATTCCAATGAAAACTGTTTTCCCTGCACTGCCTCGACTTTCAAGCCGAGGATCGACTCACACCACGCTGGTACGTGGGACAGCCCTGTGGGAAAGCCTCGTGGGAAAGCCTCTTGGGAAAGCCTCGAGAGAAAGCCACAGATTCCTTGATCCACGCGAAGGGAAATGTGACACTGCTGCTACAGCTCGGGAGGAAAGTGCACGTGCATGCCCCCACTCGAGACGAGGACTGACACCCCTGGGGAGACTCCAGAAGTACCCCAAGATCCATGTCAGCACTGGAGAGGAATCCTCATGTTCCGGAAACGAATCCACACAAGGTCTTAGGAACCGGCTTCGACAGGAGAGGAATCCGGAGAGGCCCCGAGCAACTCGCATGGGGTCTGGCCTTTCCTGAGGCCACCAGAGCGGGTCCCTGAGGTCCCCGTCGTCAGTCGAGAGCACCTGCCGCAACTCGAGAAAATCCAGGAGGTTCTCCCCTCCAGGCGAGATGAGGCCCATTCCGCTGAGGCGTCTGGAGGCTAATCACACCTAACCTCTGGAACTTCCAAAGGGTCCTTCACCTCCTTGCTGCAACTTAAGAAGTTCCCCGACATACCCGTCTCCACTCGAGAGGAAGCACGGGAGTCCCGCCCACATCCAGAGGAGCCCCATGTCCGCCTCCTAGCTCGAGAGGAGGGATCCTTTCCCTGCGTGGTCGGGAAAGAATTCCCGGCCTTCCCGTCGCAATTCAAGAGGAGGCGCTCTCCACAGAAAAAGCGAGAGGAACTCCAGGGTCGTGCCACCATTCCCAGAATCCCCCAGATGTCTCATTCCATTCCAGGGAAACCTGTTTTCCCTGCACTGCCTCGACTTTCAAGCCGAGGATCGACTCACACCACGGTGGCACGTGGGACAGCCCTGTGGGAAAGCCTCGTGGGAAAGCCTCGTGGGAAAGCCTTGAGGGAAATCCACAGATCCCTTGATCCACTCGACAGGAAGAATCAAACTGCTGCTACAGCTCGGGAGGAAAGCGCACGTGCATGCCCCCACTCGAGACGAGTACTGACTCCCCTGGGGAGACACCAGAAGTACCCCAAGATCCATGTCAGCACTTGAGAGGAATCCTCAGGTTCCGGCAGCGACTCCTCACAAGGTCTTAGGCCCCGACATTGACAGGAGAGGAATCCCGAGAGGCCCCCGAGCAACTCGCATGGGCAGAGACCTTTCCTGAGGCCACCAGAGCGGGTCCCTGAGGTCCCCGTCGTAAGTCGAGAGCACCTGCCGCAACTCGAGAAAATCCAGGAGGTTCTCCCCTTCCAGGCGAGATGAGGCCCATTTCCGCTGAGGCGTCTCGAGGCTAATCACACCTAAGCTCTGGAACTTTCAAAGGGTCCTTCACACCCTTGCTGCAACTCAAGAAGTTCCCCCACATACCGTCTCCACTCCAGAGGAAGCACGAGAGTCCCGCCCACATCCAGAGGAGCACCGTTTCCGCCTCCTAGCTTGAGAGGAGGGATCCTTTCCCTGCGTGATCGGGAAAAATTTCCCGGCGTTCCCGTCGCATCCCAAGAGGAGGCGCTCTCCACAGGAAAGGCGAGAGGAATTCCAGGGTCGTGACACCATTGCCAGAGTCCCACAGATGTCTCCGTGCATTCAAGGGAAACCTGTTTTCCCTACACTGCCTCGGCTTTCAAGCCGAGGATCGACTCACACCACGGTAGCACGTGGGACAGCCCTGTGGGAAAGCCTCGTGGGAAAGCCTCTTGGGAAAGCCTCGTGGGAAAGCCTCGAGTGAAAGCCACAGATCCCTTGATCCACGCGAAGGGAAGCGTGACACTGCTCCTACAGCTCGGCAGGAAAGCCCAAGTGCATGCCCCCAATCTGACGAGGACTGACTCCCCTGGGGAGACTCTAGAAGTACCCCTAGATCCATGTCAGCACTGGAGAGGAATCCTCAGATTCCGGCAACGACTCCACACAAGGACTTAGGCCCCGGCATCAACGGGAGAGGAATCCTAAGAGGCCCCCGAGCAACTCGCATGGGGACTGGCCTTCCCTGAGGCCACCAGAGCGGGTCCCTGTGGTCCCCGTCCTACGTGGAAAGCACCTGCCGCAACTCGAGAAAATCCAGGAGGTTCTCCCCTCCAGGCGAGATGAGGCCCATTTCCGCTGAGGCGTCTCGAGGCTAATCACACCTAACCTCTGGAACTTCCAAAGGGTACTTCACACCCTTGCTGCAACTCAAGAAGTTCCCCGACATACCCGTCTTCACTCGAGAGGAAACACGAGAGTCCCGCCCACATCCAGAGGAGCCCCGTTTCCGCCTCATAGCTCGAGAGGATTGATTCTCTCCCTGTGTCGTCGGGAAAGGATTCCTGGCATTCCCGCGCATCTGAACAGGAGGCGTTCTCCACAGGAAAGGCGAGAGGAAATCCAGGGTCGTGCCACCATTCCCAGAGTTCCCCAGATGTCTCAGTCCATTCCAGGGAAACCTGTTTTCCCTGCACTGCCTCGAATTTCAAGCCGAGGATCGATTCACACCACAGTGGCACGTGGGACAGCCTTGTGGGAAAGCCTCGTGGGAAAGCCTCGAGGGAAAGCCACAGATCCCTTGATCCACGCGAAGGGAAGCGCGACACTGCTGCTACAGTTCGAGAGGAAAGCCCATGTGCATGCCCCCACACGAGACGAGGACTGACTCCCCTGGGGAGACTCCAGAGGTTCCCCAAGATCCATGTCAGCACTGGAGGGGAGTCCTCAGGTTGCCAGCAACGACTCCACACAAGGTCTTAGGCCCCGGCATCGACGGGAGAGGAATCCCGAGAGGCCCCCGAGCAACTCGCATGGGGACTGACCGTTCCTGAGGCCACCAGAGCGGGTCCCTGAGGTCCCCGTCGCAAGTCGAGAGCACCTTCTGCAACCCGAGAAAATCCAGGAGGTTGTCCCTCCAGGCGAGATGAGGCCCATTTCCAATGAGGCGTCTCGAAGCTAATCAAAACTAACCTCTGGAACTTCCAAAGGGTCCGTCACACCCTTGCTGCAACTCAAGAATTTCCCCGACATACTCGTCTCCACTCGAGAGGAAGAACGACAGTCCCGCCCACATCCAGAGGAGCCCCGTTTCTGCCTCCAAGCTCGAGAGGAGGGATCCTTTCCCTGCGTGGTCGGTCAAGTATTCCCGGCGTTCCGGTCGCATCTCAAGAGGAGCCGCTCTCAACAGGAAAGGCGAGAGGAACTCCAGGGTCGTGCCACCATTCCCAGAGTCCCCCAGATGTCTCAGTCCTCTGCATGGAAACCTGTTTTCCCTGCACTGCCTCCACTTTCAAGCCGAGGATCGACTCACACCACGGTGGCACGTGGGACAGCCTTGTGGGAAAGCCTCGTGGGAAAGCCTCGAGGCAAAGCCACAGATCCCTTGATCCACGGAAGGGAAGCGCGACACTGCTGCTACAGCTCGGGAGGAATGCACACGTGCATGCCCCCACTCGGGACGAGGACTGACTCCCCTGGGGATTCTCCAGAATACACCAAGATCCATGTCAGTACTGGAGAGGAATCCTCAAGTTCCGGCACCCACTTCACACAAGATCTTAAGCCCCGGCATCGACGGGAGAAGAATCCCGAGAGGCCCCCAAGCAACTCGCATCGGGACTGGCCTTTCCTGAGGCCACCAGAGCGGGTCCCTGAGGTCGCCGTCGTAAGTCGACAGCACCTACCGCATCTCGATAAAATCCAGGAGGTTCTCCCCTCCAGGCAGAGATGAGTCCCATTTGTGCTGAGGCGTCTCGAGGCTAATCAGACCAAAACCTCTGGAACTTCCAAAGGGTCCTTCACAACCTTTCTGCAACTCAAGAAGTTGCCCAACATACCCGTCTCCACTCGAGAGGAAGCACGAGAGTCCCGCCGACATCCAGAGGAGCCCCATTTCCTGCCTCCTAGCTCGAGAGGAGGGATCCTTTCCCTGCGTGTTCGGCAAAGAATTCCAGGGGTTCCAGTCGCATCTCAAGAGGAGGCGCTCCCACAGGAAAGGCGAGAGGAAAACCAGGGTCGTGCCACATTCCCAGAGTCCCCAGATGTCTCAGTCCATTCTAGGGAAACCTGTTTTCCCTGCACTGCCTGGACTTTCAAGCCGAGGATCGACTCACACCACGGTGTCACGTGGGACAGCCCTGTGGGAAAGCCTCGTGGGAAAGCTTCGAGGGAAAGCCTCGAGGGAAAACAAGAAACCCCCTGATCAACCCAACGGGAAAATTGACTCTGCTCCTAATGCTCCGGAGAAAAGCGCACGTGCATGCCCCCATTGGAGACGAAGATGACTCCCCTGTGGAGACTCCAGTAGTACCCCAAGATCCATTTCAGCACTGGAGAGGAAACCTCAGGTTCGGGCACCGATTCCAAAAAAGGTCTTAGGCCCCATCATCGACCGGAGAGGAATCCCGAGAGGCCCCTTAGCAACTCGCAAGTCGACTGGCATTACCTGAGCGGACCAGAGCGGGTTACATAAGTCCCGGTCGTAACTGGAGAGCACCTGCTGAAACTCGAGAAATCCCAGGAGGTTCTCCCCTGCAGTCGAGATGAGGCCCATTTCCGCTGAGGCGTCTCGAGTCTAATCACACCTAACCTCTGGAACTTCCAAAGGGTCCTTCACACCCTTGCTGCAACTCAAGAAGATCCCCGACATACCTCTCTCCACACGAGAGGAAGAACGAGAGTCCCGCCCACATACAGAGGAGCCCCGTTTCCGCCTCCTAGCTCGAGAGGAGGGATCCTTTCCCTGCATGGTCGGGAAAGAACTCCTGGCGTTCCTGTCTCATCTCAAGAGGAGGCGCTCCCCACAGGAAAGGCGAGAGGAACTCCAGGGTCGTACCACCATTCCCAGAGTCCCCGAGATGTCTCAGTCCATTCCAGGGAAACCTGTTTTCCCTGCACTGCCTCGACTTTCAAGCCAAGGATCGACTCACACCACGGTGGCACGTGGGACAGCCCTGTGGGAAAGCCTCGTGGGAAAGACTCCTGGGAAAGCCTCGAGGGAAAGCCACAGATCCCTTGATCCAAGCGAAGGGAAGCGTGACAGTTCTGCTACAGCTCGTGAGGAAAGCGAACGTGCATGCCCCCACTCGAGACGAGGACTGACTCCCCTGGGGAGACTCCAGAAGTACCGCAAGATGCATGTCAGCACTGGAGAGGAATCCTCAGGTTCCGGCACCAACTCCACCCAAGGTCTTAGGCCCCGGCGTCGAAGGGAGAGGAATCCCGAGAGGCCCCCGAGCAACTCGCATGGGGACTGGCCTTTCCTGAGGCCACCAGAGCGGTTCCCTGAGGTCCCCGTCGTAAGTCAAGAGCACCTGCCGCAACTCGAGAAAATCCAGGAGGTTCTCCCCTCCAGGCGAGATGAGGCCCATTTCCACTCAGGCGTCTCGAGGCTAATCACACCTAACCCCTGGAACTTCCAAAGGGTCCTTCACACCCTTGCTACAACTCAAGATGTTCCCCAACATATCTGACTCCACTCGAGAGGAAGCACGAGAGTCCCGTCCACATCCAGAGGAGCCCCGTTTCCGCCTCGTACCTCGCGGTCAGGTATCTTTTCCCTGTATGTTCCGGAAAGAATTCCCGGTGTTCCCGTCGCATCTCATGAGGAGGCGCTCTCCACAGGAAAGGCGAGAGGAACTCCAGGGTCGTTCCACCATTCCAAGAGTCCCCCAGATGTCTCAGTCCTTTCCAGAGGAACTTGTTTACCCTGCACTGCCTCGACGTTCACGCGGAGGACCGACTCACACGATGGTGGCACGTGGGACAGCCCTGTGGGAAAGCCTCGTGGGAAAGCCTCGAGGGAAAACAAGAAACCCCTTGATCAACCCAACGGGAAAATTGACTCTGCTCCTAATGCTCGGGAGAAAAGCGCACGTGCATGCCCACATTGGAGACGAAGATGACTCCCCTGTGGAGACTCCAGTAGTACCCCAAGATCCATTTCAGCACTGGAGAGGAAACCTCAGGTTCGGGCACCGATTCCAAAAAAGGTCTTAGGCCCGGTCATCGACCGGAGAGGAATCCCGTGAGGCCCCTTAGCAACTCGCAAGTCGACTGGCATTACCTGAGCGGACCAGAGCGGGTTACATAAGTCCCGGTCGTAACTGTAGAGCACCTGCTGAAACTCAAGAAAACCCAGGAGGTTCTCCCCTGCAGTCGAGATGAGGCCCATTTCCGCTGAGGCGTCTCGAGTCTAATCACACCTAACCTCTGAAACTTCCAAAGGGTTCTTCACACCCTTGCTGCAACTCAAGAAGATCCCCGACATACCTCTCTCCACTCGAGAGGAAGAACGAGAGTCCCGCCCACATCCAGAGGAGCCCCGTTTCCGCCTCGTACCTCGCGGTCAGGTATCTTTTTCCTGTATGTTCCGGAAAGAATTCCAGGTGTTCCCGTCGCATCTCATGAGGAGGCGCTCTCCAAAGGAAAGGCGAGAGAAACTCCAGTGTTGTGCCATCATTCCAAGAGTCCCCCAGATATCTCAGTGTGCCGGGGTCCTGCCCCGCTGGATCCAGGGAATTCGACGGATGGACGGCGTTGACGTGGAAAGTCTTGTGTATTTATTAATGTAAGATGAGATTAAGAAATTATAGGGTAGTAAGAAGATTAACTGGAGGAAAAAGGCTGAATAGCTAGGTTTACGCGGAAGGCCAAAAAAATTCCCGACAAGGAATTTTCTGGCGGATTCTGGGAATGGTGGCACGACCCTCGAGTTCCTCTTGCCTTTCCTGTGGCGAGCGCCTCCTCTTGAGATGCGCCGGGAACGCCGGGAATTCTTTCACGACCACACAGGGAAATGATCCCTCCTCTGGATCTATCAGGCGGAAACGGGGCTCCTCTGGATGTGGGCGGGACTCTCGTGCTTTCTCTCGAGTGGAGACGGGTATGTCGGGGAACTTCTTGAGTTGCAGCAAGGGTGTGAAGGACCCTTTGGAAGTTCCAGATGTTAGATGTGATTAGCCTCTAGACGCCTCAGCGGAAATGGGCCTCATCTCGCCTGGTGGGGAGAACCTCCTGGATTTTCTCGAGTTGCGGCAGGTGCTCTCGACTTACGAAGGGGACCATAGGGATCCGCTATGGTGGCCTCAGGAAACGCCAGTCCACATGCGAGTTGCTCGGGAGCCTCTCGGGATTCCTCTCCCGTCGATGCTGGGGCCTAAGACCTTGTGAGGAATCGGTGCCGGAACCTGAGGATTCCTCTCCAGTGTTGACATGGATCTTGGGGTACTTCTGGAGTCTACCCAGGGGAGTCAGTCCTAGCCTCGAGTGGGGGCATGCACGTGCGCTTTCCTCCCGAGCTGTAGCAGCAGTGTCACGCTTCCCTTCGCGTGCATCAAGGGATCTGTGGCTTTCCCTCGAGGCTTTCCCACGAGGCTTTCCCAAGAGGCTTTCCCACAGGGCTGTCCCACGTGCCACCGTGGTGTGAGTCGATCCTCGGCTTCAAAGTAGAGGCAGTGCAGGGAAAATAGGTTTCCCTGGAATGGACTGAGACATCTGGGGGACTCTGGGAATGGTGGCACGACCCTGGAGTTCCTCTCGCCTTTCCTGTGGAGAGCGCCTCCTCTTGAGATGCGATGGGAACGCGGGGAATTCTTTCCCCACCACGCAGGGAAAGGATCCCTCCTCTCGAACTAGGAGGCGGAAACAGGTCTCCTCTGGATGTGGGCGGGACTCTCGTGCCGCCTCACGAGAGGAGACGGGTATGTCGGGGAACTTCTTGAGTTGCAGCAAGGGTGTGAAGGACCCTTTGGAAGTTCCAGATGTTAGATGTGATTAGCCTCCAGACGCCTCAGCGGAAATGGGACTCATCTCGCCTGGAGTGGAGAACCTCCTGCATTTTCTCAAGTTGCGGCAGGTGCTCTCGACTTCCGACAGGGACCTCAGGGACCCGCTCTGGAGGCCTCAGGAAAGGCCAGTCCCCATGCGAGTTGCTCGGGGGCCTCTCGGGATTCCTCTCCCGGTGATGCCGGGGCCTCAGATCTTGTGTGTGAGTGGGTGCCGGAACCTGAGGATTCCTCTCCAGTGCTGACATGGAACTTGGGGTACTTCTGGAGTCTCCCCAGGGGAGTCAGTCCTCATCTCGACTGAGGGCATGCACGTGTGATTTCCTCCCGAGCTGTAGCAGCAGTGTCACGCTTCCCTTCGCGTGCATCAAGGGATCTGTGGCTTTCCCTCGAGCCTTTTCCGCGAGGCTTTCCCACGAGGCTTTCCCACAGGGCAGTCCCTCGTGCCACCGTGGTGTGAGTCGATCCTCGGCTTGAAAGTCGAAACAGTGCAGGGAAAACAGGTTTCCCTGGAATGGACTGAGACATCTGGAGGACTCTGGGAATGGTGGCACGACCCTGGAGTTCCTCTCGCCTTTCCTGTGGAGAGTGCCTCCTCTTGAGATGCGACAGGAACGCCGGGAATTCTTTCCCGACCACGCAGCGAAAGGAACCCGTCTCTCGAGCAAGGAGGCGGAAACGGGGCTCCTCTGGATGTGGGCGGGACTCTCGTGCTGCGTCTCGAGTGGAGACGGGTATGTCGGGGAACTTCTTGAGTTGCAGCAAGGGTGTGAAGGACCCTTTGGAAGTTCCAGAAGTTAGGTGTGATTAGCCTCGAGACGCCTCAGCGGAAATGGGCCTCATCTCGCCTGGAGGGGAGAACCTCCTGGATTTTCTCGAGTTGCGGCAGGTGCTCTCGACATACGACGGGGACCTCAGGGACCTGCTCTGGTGGCCTCAGGAAAGGCCAATCCCCATGCGAGTTGCTCCGGGGCCTCTCGGGATTCCTCTCCCGTCGATGCCGGGGTGTAAGACCATGTGTGGAGTCGGTGTCGGAAGCTCAGGATTCCTTTCCAGTGCTGACATGCATCTTAGGGTACTTCTGGAGTCTCCCCAGGGGACTCAGTCCTCGTCTCGAGTGGGGGCGTGCACGTGCGCTTTCCTCCCGAGCTGTAGCAGCAGTGTCACGCTTTTCTTCGCGTGGATCTAGGGATCTGTGGCTTTCCCTCGAGGCTTTCCCACGAGGCTTTCCCACAGGGCTGTCCCACGTGCCACCGTGTTGTGAGTCGTTCCTCGGCTTGAAAGCCAAACAGTGCAGGGAAAACAGGTTTCCCTGGAATGGACTGAGACATCTGGGGGACTCTGGGAATGTGGCTCGACATTGGAGTTCCTCTCGCCTTTCCTGTGGAGAGCGCCTCATCTTGAGATGCGACGGGAACGCCGGGAATTCTTTCCGACCACGCAGGGAAAGGATCCCTCCTCTCGAGCTAGGAGGCGGAAACCAGGCTCCTCTGGATGTGGGCGGGACTCTCGTGCTTCCTCTCGAGTGGAGACGGGTATGTCGGGGAACTTCTTGAGTTGCAGCAAGGGTGTGAAGGACCCTTTGGAAGTTCCAGAGGTTAGGTGTGATTAGCCTCGAGACGCCTCAGCGGAAATGGGCCTCATCTCGACTGGAGGGGAGAACCTCCTGGATTTTCTCGAGTTGCAGCAGGTGCTCTCGACTTACGACGGGGACCTCAGGGACCCGCTCTGGTGGCCTCAGGAAAGGCCAGTCCCCATGCGAGTTGCTCGGGGGCCTCTCGGGATTCCTCTCCCCTCGATGCCGGGGCCTAAGATCTTGTGTGGAGTCGGTGCCGGAACCTGAGGATTCCTCCCAGGTGCTGACATGGATCTTGGGGTACTTCTGGATTCTCCCCAGGGGAGTCAGTCCTCGTCTCGAGTGGGGGCATGCACGTTCGCTTTCCTCCCGAGCTGTAGCAGCAGTGTCACGCTTCCCATCGCGTATATCAAGGGATCTGTGGCTTTCCCACGAGGCTTTCCCACAGGGCTGTCCCACGTGCCACCGTGGTGTGAGTCGATCCTCGGCTTGAAAGTCGAGGCAGTGAAGGGAAAGCAGGTTTCCCTGGAATGGACTGAGACATCTGGGGGACTCTGGGAATGGTGGCACAACCCGGGAGTTCCTCTCGCCTTTCCTGTGGAGAGCGCAGACTCTTGAGATGCGACGGGAACGCCGGGAATTCTTTCCCGACCACACAGGGAAAGGATCCCTCCTCTCGACCCAGGAGGCGGAAACGGGACTCCTTTGGATGTGGGCGGGACTCTCGTGCTTCGTCTCGAGTGGAGACGGGTATGTCGAGGAACGTGTTGAGTTGCAGCAAGGGTGTGAAGCATCCTTTGGAAGTTCCAGAGGTTAGCTGTGATTAGCCTTGAGACGCCTCAGCAGAAATGGGCCTCATCTGGCCTGGAGGGGAGAACCTCCTGGATTTTCTCGAGTTGCGGCAGGTGCTCTCGACTTACGACGGGGACCTCAGGGACCCGCTCTGGTGGCCTCAGGAAAGGCCAGTCCCCATGCCAGTTGCTCGGGGGCCTCTCGGGATTCCTCTCCCGTCGATGCCGGGGCCTGAGACCTTGTGTGGAGTCAGTGCCGGAACCTGAGGATTCCTCTCCAGTGCTGACATGCATCTTGGGGTACTTCTGGAGTCTCCCCAGGGGAGTCAGTCCTCGTCTCGAGTTGGGGCATGCACGTGCGCTTTCCTCCCTAGCTGTAGCAGCAGTGTCGCGCTACCCTTCGCGTGGATCAAGGGATCTGTGGCTTTCCCTCGAGGCTTTCCCACGAGGCTTTCCCACGAGGCTTTCCCACAGGGCTGTCCCACGTGCCACCGTGGTGTGAGTGGATCCTCGGCTTCAAAGTCGAGGCAGTGCAGGGAAAACAGTTTTCCCTTGAATGGACTGAGACATCTGGGGGACTCTGGGAATGGTGGCACGACCCTGGAGTTCCTCTCGCCTTTCCTGTGGAGAGCGCCTCCTCTTGAGATGCGATGGGAACGCGGGGAATTCTTTCCCCACCACGCAGGGAAAGGATCCCTCCTCTCTAACTAGGAGGCGGAAACAGGTCTCCTCTGGATGTGGGCGGGACTCTCGTGCTTCCTCTCAAGTGGAGACGGGTATGTCGGGGAACTTCTTGAGTTGCAGCAAGGGTGTGAAGGACCCTTTGGAAGTTCCAGATGTTAGATGTGATTAGCCTCCAGACGCCTCAGCGGAAATGGGCCTCATCTCGCCTGGAGGGGAGAACCTCCTGCATTTTCTCAAGTTGCGGCAGGTGCTCTCGACTTACGACAGGGACCTCAGGGACCCGCTCTGGAGGCCTCAGGATAGGCCAGTCCCCATGCGAGTTGCTCGGGGGCCTCTCGGGATTCCTCTCCCGGTGATGCCGGGGCCTCAGATCTTGTGTGTGAGTGGGTGCCGGAACCTGAGGATTCCTCTCCAGTGCTGACATGGAACTTGGGGTACTTCTGGAGTCTCCCCAGGGGAGTCAGTCCTCATCTCGACTGAGGGCATGCACGTGTGATTTCCTCCCGAGCTGTAGCAGCAGTGTCACGCTTCCCTTCGCGTGCATCAAGGGATCTGTGGCTTTTCCTCGAGCCTTTTCCCCGAGGCTTTCCCACGAGGCTTTCCCACAGGGCAGTCCCTCGTGCCACCGTGGTGTGAGTCGATCCTCGGCTTGAAAGTCGAAACAGTGCAGGGAAAACAGGTTTCCCTGGAATGGACTGAGACATCTGGAGGACTCTGGGAATGGTGGCACGACCCTGGAGTTCCTCTCGCCTTTCCTGTGGAGAGTGCCTCCTCTTGAGATGCGACAGGAACGCCGGGAATTCTTTCCCGACCACGCAGCGAAAGGAACCCGTCTCTCGAGCAAGGAGGCGGAAACGGGGCTCCTCTGGATGTGGGCGGGACTCTCGTGCTTCGTCTCGAGTGGAGACGGGTATGTCGGGGAACTTCTTGAGTTGCAGCAAGGGTGTGAAGCATCCTTTGGAAGTTCCAGAGGTTAGCTGTGATTAGCCTTGAGACGCCTCAGCAGAAATGGGCCTCATCTGGCCTGGAGGGGAGAACCTCCTGGATTTTCTCGAGTTGCGGCAGGTGCTCTCGACTTACGACGGGGACCTCAGGGACCCGCTCTGGTGGCCTCAGGAAAGGCCAGTCCCCATGCCAGTTGCTCGGGGCCTCTCGGGATTCCTCTCCCGTCGATGCCGGGGCCTGAGACCTTGTGTGGAGTCAGTGCCGGAACCTGAGGATTCCTCTCCAGTGCTGACATGCATCTTGGGGTACTTCTGGAGTCTCCCCAGGGGAGTCAGTCCTCGTCTCGAGTTGGGGCATGCACGTGCGCTTTCCTCCCTAGCTGTAGCAGCAGTGTCGCGCTACCCTTCGCGTGGATCAAGGGATCTGTGGCTTTCCCTCGAGGCTTTCCCACGAGGCTTTCCCACGAGGCTTTCCCACAGGGCTGTCCCACGTGCCACCGTGGTGTGAGTGGATCCTCGGCTTCAAAGTCGAGGCAGTGCAGGGAAAACAGGTTTCCCTTGAATGGACTGAGACATCTGGGGGACTCTGGGAATGGTGGCACGACCCTGGAGTTCCTCTCGCCTTTCCTGTGGAGAGCGCCTCCTCTTGAGATGCGATGGGAACGCGGGGAATTCTTTCCCCACCACGCAGGGAAAGGATCCCTCCTCTCGAACTAGGAGGCGGAAACAGGTCTCCTCTGGATGTGGGCGGGACTCTCCGTGCTTCCTCTCGAGTGGAGACGGGTATGTCGGGGAACTTCTTGAGTTGCAGCAAGGGTGTGAAGGACCCTTTGGAAGTTCCAGAAGTTAGGTGTGATTAGCCTCGAGACGCCTCAGCGGAAATGGGCCTCATCTCGCCTGGAGGGGAGAACCTCCTGGATTTTCTCGAGTTGCGGCAGGTGCTCTTGACTTACGACAGGGACATCAGGGACCTGCTCTGGTGGCCTCAGGAAAGGCCAATCCCCATGCGAGTTGCTCAGGGGCCTCTCGGGATTCCTCTCCCGTCGATGCCGGGGTGTAAGACCATGAGTGGAGTCGGTGTCGGAAGCTGAGGATTCCTCTCCAGTGCCGACATGCATCTTGGGGTACTTCTGGAGTCTCCCCAGGGGACTCAGTCCTCGTCTCGAGTGGGGGCGTGCACGTGCGCTTTCCTCCCGAGCTGTAGCAGCAGTGTCACGCTTTCCTTCGCGTGGATCAAGGGATCTGTGGCTTTCCCTCGAGGATTTCCCACGAGGCTTTTCCACGAGGCTTTCCCACAGGGCTGTCCCACGTGCCACCGTGTTGTGAGTCGTTCCTCGGCTTGAAAGTCGAAACAGTGCAGGGAAAACAGGTTTCCCTGGAATGGACTGAGACATCTGGGGGACTCTGGGAATGTGGCTCGACATTGGAGTTCCTCTCGCCTTTCCTGTGGAGAGCGCCTCATCTTGAGATGCGACGGGAACGCCGGGAATTCTTTCCGATCACGCAGGGAAAGGATCCCTCCTCTCGAGCTAAGAGGCGGAAACCAGGCTCCCTCTGGATGTGGGCGGGACTCTCGTGCTTCCTCTCGAGTGGAGACGGGTATGTCGTGGAACTTCTTGAGTTGCAGCAAGGGTGTGAAGGACCCTTTGGAAGTTCCAGAGGTTAGGTGTGATTAGCCTCGAGACGCCTCAGCGGAAATGGGCCTCATCTCGACTGGAGGGGAGAACCTCCTGGATTTTCTCGTGTTGCGGCAGGTGCTCTCGACTTACGACGGGGACCTCAGGGACCCGCTCTGGTGGCCTCAGGAAAGGCCAGTCCCCATGCGAGTTGCTCGGGGGCCTCTCGGGATTCCTCTCCCCTCGATGCCGGGGCCTAAGATCTTGTGTGGAGTCGGTGCCGGAACCTGAGGATTCCTCCCCAGTGCTGACATTGATCTTGGGGTACTTCTGGATTCTCCCCAGGGGAGTCAGTCCTCGTCTCGAGTGGGGGCATGCACGTTCGCTTTCCTCCCGAGCTGTAGCAGCAGTGTCACGCTTCCCATCGCGTATATCAAGGGATCTGTGGCTTTCCCACGAGGCTTTCCCACAGGGCTGTCCCACGTGCCACCGTGGTGTGAGTCGATCCTCGGCTTCAAAGTCGAGGCAGTGCAGGGAAACAGGTTTCCCTGGAATGGACTGAGACATCTGGGGGACGCTGGGAATGGTGGCACGACCCTGGAGTTCCTCTCGCCTCTCCTGTGGAGAGCGCCTCCTCTTGACATGCGACGGGAACGCGGGGGAATTCTTTCCCCACCACACAGAGAAAGGATCCCTTCTCCCGAGCTAGGAGTCGGAAACGGGTCTCTTCTGGATGTGGGCGGGACTCTCGTGCTTCCTCTCAAGTGGATACGGGTATGTCGGGGAACTTCTTGAGTTGCAGCAAGGGTGTGAAGGACCCTTTGGAAGTTCCAGATGTCAGATGTGATTAGCCTCCAGACGCCTCAGCGAAATGGGCCTCATTTCGCCTGGAGGGTAGAACCTCCTGCATTTTCTCGAGTTGCGGCAGGTGCTCTCGACTTACGCCAGGGACCTCAGGGACCCGCTCTGGTGGCCTCAGGAAAGTCCAGTCCGCATGCGAGTTGCTCGGGGGAATCTCGGGATTCCTCTCCCGTCGATGCCGGGCCTAAGACCTTGTGTGGAGTCGGTGCCGGAACTGAGGATTCCTCTCCAGTGCTGACATGGATCTTGGGGTACTTCTGTAGTCTCCACAGGGGAGTCAGTCCTCATCTCGATTGGGGCCATGCACGTGCGCTTTCCTCCCAAGCTGTAGCAGCTGTGTTGCATTTCCCTTGACGTGGATCAAGGGATCTGTTGCTTTCACTCCAGGCTTTCCCACGAGGCTTTCCCACAGGGCTGTCCCACGTGCCACCGGTGGTGTGAGGTGATCCTCGCTTGAAAGTCGAGGCAGTGCAGGGAAAAGAGCTTTCCCTGGAAAGGACTGAGGCATCTGGGGGACTCTGGGAATGGTGACACGACCCTTGAGTCCCTCTCGCCTTTCCTGTGGAGAGCGCCTCCTCTTGAGATGCGACGGGAATGCCGGGAATTCTTTCCCGACCCCGCAAGGAAAGGATCCCTTGTCTTCAGCTATGAGGCGGAAAAGGGGCTCCTCTGGATGTAGGCGGGACGCTCGTTCTTCCTCTCGAGTGGAGATGGGTATGTCGAGGAACTTCTTGAGTTGCAGCAAGGGTGTGAAGGACCCTTTGGAAGTTCCAGAGGTTAGGTGTGATTAGCCTCGAGATGCCTCAGTAGAAGTGAGCCTCACCTCGCCTGGAGGGGAGAACTTCCTGGATTTTCTCGAGTTGCGGCAGGTGCTCTCAACTTACGACGGGGACTTCAGGGACGCACTCTGGTGGCCTCAGGAAAGGCCAGTGCCCATGCGAGTTGCTCTGGGGCCTCTCGGGATTCCACTCCCATCGATGCCGGAGCATAAGGCCTTGTGTGTAGTCGGTGCCGGAACCTGAGGATTTCTCTCCAGTGCTGACATGGATCTTGGGGAACTTCTGGAGTCTCCCCAGGGGAATCAGACCTCGTCTCGTGTGGGGGCATGCACGTGCGCTTTCCTCCCTAGCTGTAGCAGCAGGGTCACGCATCCCTTCGCGTGGATCAAGGGATCTGTGGCTTTCCCTCGAGGTTTTCCCACGAGGCTTTCCCACGAGGCTTTCCCACAGGGCTGTCCCACGTGCCACCGTGGTTTGAGTCGAAAATCGGCTTGAAAGTCGAGGCAGTGCCGGGAAAACAGGTTTCCCTGGAATGGACTGAGACATCTGCGGGAATCTGGGAATGATGGCACGACCCTGCAGTTCCTCTCGCCTTTCCTGTGGAGAGTGCCTCCTCTTGAGATGCGACGGGAACGCCGGGAATTCTTTCCCGACCACGCAGGGAAAGGATCCTCCTCTCGAGCTTGGAGGCACAAACGTGTCTCCTCTGGATGTGGGCGAGAGTCTCGTGCTTCCTTTCGAGTGGAGCCGGGTAAGTCGGGGAACTTCTTGAGTTGCAGCAAGGGTGTGAAGGACCCTTTGGAAGTTCCGATGTTAGATGTGATTAGCCTCGAGACGCCTCAGCGGAAATGGGCCTCATCTCGCCTGGAGGGGAGAACCTCCTGGAGTTTCTCGAGTTGCGGGCAGGTGCTTTCGCATTACGATGGGGACCTCAGAGACCCGCTCTGGTGGCCTCAGGAAAGGCCAGTCCCCATGCGAGTTGCTCGGGGGCCTCTTGGGATTCCTCTCCCGTCGATGCCGGCGCCTAAGACCTTGTGTGGAGTCGGTGCCGAAACCTGTGGATTCCTCTCCAGTGCTGACATGGATCTTGGGGTACTTCTGGAGTCTCCCCAGGGGAGTCAGTCCTCGTCTCGAGTGGGGGCATGCACGTGCTCTTTCCTCCCGAGCTTTAGCAGCAGTGTCACTCTTCCCTTCGCGTGGATCAAGGCATCAGGGGCTTTCCCTCGAGGCTTTCCCACGAGGCCTTCCACGAGGCTTTCCCACAGGACTGTCCACGTGCCACCGTGGTGTGAGTCGATCCTCAGCTTGAAAGTCGAGGCAGTGCAGGGAAAACAGTTTTCCCTGGAATGGACTGAGACATTGGGGGACTCTGCGAATGTGGCACGACCCTGGAGTTCCTCTCGCCTTTCCTGTGGAGAGCGCCTCCTCTTGAGATGCGACAGGAAACACCAGGAATTCTTTCCCGGAACACGCAGGAAAAGGATCCCTCCTCTCGAGCTAGGAGGCGCAAACGGGGCTCCTCTGGATGTGGGCAGAAGTCTCGTGCTTCCTTTCGAGTGGAGTCGGGTAAGTCGGGGAACTTCTTGAGTTGCAGCAAGGGTGTGAAGGACCCTTTGGAAGTTCCAGAGGTTATGTGTGATTAGCCTCGAGACGTCTCAGCGGTAATGGGCCTCATATCGCTGGAGGGGAGAACCTCCTGGATTCTCTCGAGTTGCGGCAGGTGCTCTCGACTTACGACGGGGACCTCAGGGACCCGCTCTGGTGGCCTCAGGAAAGGCCAGACGCCATGCGAGTTTGCTCGGGGGCCTCTCGGATTCCTCTCCGTCGATTGGCCGGGGCCTAAGAACCTTGTGTGAGTCGGTC
>NW_017199398.1:0-7353 GCF_001704415.2 Capra hircus | reverse complement strand
CCACGCAGGGAAAGAATCCTCCTCTTGAGCTCGGAGGGGGAAACGGGGCTCCTCTGGATGTGGGTGGAACTCTGCGTGCTTCTCTCGAGAGTGGAGACGGGTATGTCGGGGAAACTTCTTGAGTTGCAGCAAGGGTGTGAAGGACCCTTTGGAAATTCCAGAGTTTAGGTGTGAATAGCCTCGAGACGCCTCAGCGGAAATGGGCCTCATCTCGCCTGGAGGGAGAACCTCCTGGATTTTCTCGAGTTGCGGCAGGTGCTCTCGGCTTACGACGGGACCTCAGGGACCCGCTCTGGTGGCCTCAGGAAAGGCCAGTCCCCATGCGAGTTGCTCGGGTGCCTCTGGGGATTCCTCTCCCGTCGATGCCGGGGCCTAAGACCTTGTGTGGAGTCGTTGCCGGAAACTGAGGATTCCTCTCCAGTGCAGACATGGAACTTGGGGTACTTCTGGAGTCTCCCCAGGTGAGTCAGTCCTCGTCTCGAGTGGGGGCATGCACGTGCGCTTTCCTCCCGAGCTGTAGCAGCAGTGTCACGCTGCCTTCGCATGGATCAAGGGATCAGGGGCTTTACCTCGAGGCTTTCCCACGAGGCTTTCCCCGAGGCTTTTCCACAGGGCTGTCCCACGTGCCACCGTGGTGTGAGTCGATCCTCGGCTTGAAAGTCGAGGCAGTGCTGGGAAAACAGGTTTCCCTGGAATGGACGGAGCCATCTGGGGGACTCTGGGAATGTGGCACGACCCTGGAGTTCCTCTCGTCATTCCTCTGGAGAGCGCCTCCTCTTGAGATGCGACGGGAATGCCGGAAAATCTTTCCCGACCTCGCAGGGAAAGGATCCCTCCTCTTGAGCTCGGAGGGGGAAACGGGGCTCCTCTGGATGTGGGTGGAACTCTCGTGCTTCCTGTCGAGTGAGACGGGTATGTCGGGGAACTTCTTGAGTTGCAGCAAGGGTGTGAAGGACCCTTTGGAAGTGCCAGAGGTTAGGTGTGAATAGCCTCGAGACGCCTCAGAGGAAATGGGACTCATCTGACCTGGAGGCGAGACCATCCTTGATTTTCTCGAGCTGCGGCAGGTGCTCTCGACTTACGACTGGGACCTCAGGGACCCGCTCTGGTGGCCTCAGTAAAGGCCAGTCCCCATGCGAGTTGCTCGGGGGCCTTTCGGGATTCCTCTCCCGTGTATGCCGGGGCCTAAGATCTTGTGTGGAGTCGGTGCCGGAACCTGAGCAATCCTCTCCAGTGCTGACATGGATCTTGGGGTACTTCTGGAGTCTCCCCAGTGGAATCAGTCCTCGTCTCGAGTGGGGGCATGCACGTGCGCTTTCCTCCCGAGCTGTAGCAGCAGTGTCACGCTGCCCTTCGCATGGATCAAGGGATCAGGGGCTTTACCTCGAGGCTTTCCCACGAGGCTTTCCCTCGAGGCTTTTCCACAGGGCTGTCCCACGTGCCACCGTGGTGTGAGTCGATCCTCGGCTTGAAAGTCGAGGCAGTGCAGGGAAAACAGGTTTCCCTGGAATGGACGGAGACATCTGGGGGACTCTGGAATGGTGGCAGGACCCTGGAGTTCCTCTCGCCTTGCCTGTGGAGAGCGCTTCCTCTTTGATGCGACGGAAACGCCGGGAATTCTTTCCCGAGCACGCAGGGAAAGGATCCCTCCTCTCGAGCTAGGAGGCAGAAATGGGGCTACTGTGGATGTGGGTGGGACTCTCGTGCTTCCTCTCGAGTGGACACGGGTATGTCGGGGAACTTCTTGAGTTGCAGCAAGGGTGTGAAGGACCCTTTGGAATTTCCAGATGTTAGGTATGATTAGCCTCGAGACGCCTCAGCGGAAATGGGACTCATCTCGCGCGGGAGGGGAGAACCTCCTGGATTTTCTCGAGTTGCGGCAGGTGCTCTCGACTTACGACGGGGATCTCAGGGACCCGCTCTGGTGGCCTCAGGAAAGGCCAGTCCCCATGCGAGTTGCTCGGGGGCCTCTCGGATTCTTCTCCCTTCGATGCCGGGGCCTAAGATCTTGTGTGGAGTCGGTGCCGGAACCTGAGGATTCCTCTCCAGTGCTGACATGGATCTTGGGGTACTTCTGGAGTCTCCCAAGGGGAGTCAGTCCTCGTTTCGAGTGGGGGTATTCACGTGAGCTTTCCTCCCGAGCTGTAGCAGCAGTGTCGCGCTTCCATTCGCCTGGATCAAGGTATCTGTGGATTTCCCTCTAGGCTTTCCCACGAGGCTTTCCCACGAGTATTTCCCACAGGGCTGTCCTACGTGCCACCGTGGTGTGAGTCGATCCTCGGCTTGAAATTCGAGGCAGTGCAGGGAAAACAGGTTTCCCTGGAATGGACTGAGATATCTAGGGGACTCTGGAATGGTGGCACGACCCTGGAGTTCCCTTCGCCTTTCCTGTGGAGAGCGCCTCCTCTTCAGATGCGACGGGAACACCAGGAAATTTTTCCCCGGAGCACGCAGGGAAAGGATCCCTCCTCTCGAGCTAGGAGGTGGAAACGGGGCTCCTCTGGATGTGGTCGGGACTCTCGTGCTTCCTCTCGAGTGGAGATGGGTATGTCGGGGAACTTCTTGAGTTGCAGCAAGGGTGTGAAGGACCCTTTGGAAGTTCCAGAGTTTAGGTGTGATTAGACTCTAGTTGCCTCAGCGGAAATAGTCCTCATCGAGCCTGGAGGGGAAAACCTCCTGGATTTTCTCGAGTTGCGGCAGGTGCTCTCGACTTACGATGGGGACTTCAGGGACCCGCTCTCGTGGCCTCAGGAAAGGCCAGTCCCCATGCGAGTTGCTCGAGGGCCTCTCGGGATTCTTCTCCCGTCCATGCTGGAGCCTAAGACCTTCTGTGGACTCAGTGCCGGAACCTGAGGATTTCTCTCCAGTGCAGACATGGATCTTAGGGTACTTCTGGAGTCTCCCCAGGGCAGTCAGTCCTCGTCTCGAGTCGGGGCATGCACGTGCGCTTTCCTCCCGAGCTGTAGCAGCAGTGTCGGCGCTTCCCTTCGCGTGGATCAAGGGATCTGTGTCTTTCCCTCAAGACTTCCCCACGAGGCTTTCCCACAGGGCTGTCCCACGTGCCACCGTGGTGTGATTCGATCCTCGGCTTGAAAGTCGACGCAGTGCAGGGAAAACAGGTTTCCCTGGAATGGACTGAGACATCCAGAGGATTCTGGGAATGGTGGCTCGACCGTGGAGTTCCTCTCGCCTTTCCTGTGGAGCCCGCCTCCTCTTGAGATGTGATGGGAACACCGGGAATTCTATCCCGACCACGGAGGGAAAGGATCCCTGCTCTCGAGCTAGGAGGCGGAAACGGGGCTCCTCTGGATGTGGGCAGGACTCTCGTGCTTCCTCTCGGGTGGAGACGGGTATGTCGGGGTACTTCTTGAGTTGCAGTAAGGGTGTGAAGGACTCTTTGGAAGTTCCAGAGGTAAGGTGTGATTAGCCTCGAGATCCTCAGCGGTAATGGGAATCAGCTCGCCTGGAAGGGAGAACCTCCTGGATTTTCTCGAGTTGCAGCAGGTGCTCTCGACTTACGACAGGGACAGCAGGGACCCACTGTGGTGGCCTCAGGAAAGATCAGTCCCCATGCAAGTTGTTCTGGGGCCTCTCGGGATTCCTCTCACGTCGATGCAGGGGCCTAAGACCTTGTGTGGAGTCGGTGCTGGAACCTGAGGATTCCTCTCCAGTGCTGACATGGATCTTGGGGTACTTCTGGAGTCTCCCCAGGGGTGTCAGTCCTCGTCTCGAGTGGGGCCATGCACGTGCGCTTTCCTCCCGAGCTGTAGCAGCAGTGTCACGCTTCCCTTCGCGTGGATCAAGGGATCTGTGGATTTCCCTCGAGGCTTTCCCACGAGGCTTTCCCACAGGGCTGCCCCACGTGCCACTGTGCTGTGAGTCGATCCTCGGCTTGAAAGTCGAGGCAGTGCAGGGAAACCAGGTTCCCTGGGAATGGACTGAGACATCTGGGGGATTCTGGCAATGGTGGCACGAACCTGGAGTTCCTCTCGCTTTTCCTCTGGAGAGCGCCTCCTCTTGAGATGCGACGGGAACGCCGCGAATTCTTTCCCCACCACGCAGGGAAAGGATCAAACCTCTCGAGCTAGGAGGCGGAAACGTGGCTCCTCTTGATGTGGGCGGCACTTTCCTGCTTCCTCTCGAGTGGAGACGGGTATGTCGGGGTACTTCTTGAGTTGCAGCAAGGGTGTGAAGGACCCTTTGGAAGTTCCAGAGGTAAGGTGTGATTAGCCTCGAGATACCTCAGCTGAAATGGGCCTCATGTCGCCTGGAGGGGAGAACCTCCTGGATTTTCTCGAGTTGCGGCAGGTGCTCTCGACTTACGACGGGGACCTCAGGGACCCACTCTGGTGGCCTCAGGAAAGGCCAGTCCCCATGCGAGTTGCTCGGGGGCCTCTCGGGATTCCTCTCCCGTCGATGCCGGGGCCTAAGACCTTGTGTGGAGTCAGTGCCGGAACCTGAGGATTCCTCTCCAGTGCCAACATGGATCTTCGGGGACTTCTGTAGTCTCCCCAGAGGCGTAAGTCCTCGTCTCGAGTGGGGGCATGCACGTGCGCTTTCCTCCCGAGCTGTAGCAGCAGTGTCACGCTTCCCTTTTCGTGGATCAAGGGATCTGTGGCTTTCCCTCTAGACTTTCCCATGAGGCTTTCCCACGAGGCTTTCCCACAGTGCTTTCCCACGTGCCACAGTGGTGTGAGTCGATCCTCGGCTTGAAAGTCGAGGCAGTGCAGGGAAACCAGGTTCCGTGGAATGGACTGAGACATCTGGGGGACTCTGGCAATTGTGGCACGAACCTGGAGTTCCTCTCGCTTTTCCTCTGGAGAGCGCCTCCTCTTGAGATGCGACGGGAACGCCGCGAATTCTTTCCCCACCACTCAGGGAAAGGATCAAACCTCTCGAGTTAGGAGGCGGAAACGTGGCTCCTCTTGATGTGAGCGGCACTTTCCTGCTTCCTCTCGAGTGGAGACGGGTATGTCGCGGAACTTCTTGAGTTGCAGCAAGGGTGTGAAGGACCCTTTGGAAGTTCCAGAGATAAGGAGTGATTAGCCATCGAGATACCTCAGCGGAAATGGGCTTCATGTCGCTTGGAGGGGAGAACCTCCTGGATTTTCTCGAGTTGCGGCATGTGCTCTCGACTTACGACGGGGACCTCAGGGACCCACTCTGGTGGCCTCAGGAAAGGCCAGTCCCATGCGAGTTGCTCGGGAGCCTCTCGGGATTCCTCTCCCGTCGATGCCGGGGCCTAAGACCTTGTGTGGAGTCAGTGCCGGAACCTGAGGATTCCTCTCCAGTGCCGACATGGATCTTCCGGGACTTCTGCAATCTCCCCAGAGGCGTAAGTACTCATCTCGAGTGGGGGCATGCACGTGCGCTTTTCCTCCCGAGCTTAGCAGCAGTGTCACGCTTCCCTTTTCGTGGATCAAGGAATCTGTGGCTTTCCATCTAGACTTTCCCATGAGGCTTTCCCACGAGGCTTTCCCACAGTGCTTTCCCACGTGCCACGGTGGTGTGAGTCGATCCTCGGCTTGAAAGTCGAGGCAGTGAAGGGAAAACAGGTTTCCCTGGAATGGACTGAGACACCTGGGGGACTCTGGGAATGGTGGCACGACCCGTGAAGTTCCTCTCGCTTTTCCTGTGGATATCGCCTCCTCTTGAGATGCGACGGGAATGACGGGAATTCTTTCCTGACCACACAGGGAAAGTATCCCTCCTCTCGAGCTACGTGGGCGGAATCGGGGCTCCTTGGATGTGGTCGAGACTCTCGTGCTTCCTCTCGAGTGAGACGGGTATGTCGGGGAACTTCTTGAGTTGCAGCAAGGGTGTGAAGGACCCTTTGGAAGTTCTCGAGTTAGGTGTGTTTCGCCTCGAGACGCCTCAGCGGAAATGGGCCTCATCTCGCCTGGAGGGGAGAACCTCCTGGATTTTCTCGTTGCGGCAGGTGCTCTCGACTTACGACGGGGACCTCAGGGACCCGCTCTGGTGGCCTCAGGAAAGGCCAGTCCCCATGCGAATTGCTCGGGGGCCTCTCGGATTCCTCTCCCGTCGATGCCGGGGCCTAAGACCTTGTGTGGAGTCGGTGCCGGAACCTGAGGATTCCTCTCCAGTGCTGACATGGATCTTGGGTACTTCTGGAGCTCCCCGGGGATTCAGTCCTCGTCTCGACTTAGGGGCATGCACGTGCGCTTTCCTCCGAGCTGTAGCAGCAGTGTCATGCTTCCCTTCGCGTGGATGAAGAAATCTGTGGCTTTCTCCCCGAGGCTTTCCACGAACGGCTTTCCCAGCTTTCCCACAGGGCTGTCCCACGTGCCACCGTGGTGTGAGTCGATCCTCGGCTTGAAAGTCGAGGCAGTGCAGGGAAAACAGGTTTCCCTGGAATGGACTGAGACATCTGGGGGACTCTGGGAATGGTGGCACGACCCTGGAGTTCCTCTCGCCTTTCCTGTGGAGAGCGCCTGCTCTTGAGATGCGACGGGAACGCCTGGAATTCTTTCCCGAGCACGCAGGGAAAGGATCCCTCCTATCGAGCTAGGAGATGGAAACGGGGCTCCTCTGTATGTGGGCGGACTCTGTGCTTCCTCTCGAGTGAGACGGGTATGTCGGGGAACTTCTTGAGTTGCAGCAAGGGTGTGAAGGACCCTTTGTAAGTTCCAGAGTTTAGGTGTGATTAGCCTCGAGACGCCTCAGCAGAAATTGGCCTCATCTCGCCTGCAGGGAGAACCTCTCTGGATGTTCTCGAGTTGCGGCAGGTGCTCTCGACTTACGACGGGGACCTCAGGGACCGCTCTGGTGGCCTCAGGAAAGGCCAGTCCTCATGCGAGTTGCTCGGCGCCTGTCGGGATTCCCTCCCGTCGATGCTGGGGCCTAAGACCTTGTGTGGGTCATTGCCGGAACCTGAGGATTCCTCTCCAGTGCTGACATGAATCTTGGGATATTTCTGGAGTCTCCCCAGGGGAGTCAGTCCTCGTCTCGAGTGGGGGCATGCACGTTCGCTTTCCTCCCGAGCTGTAGCAGCAGTGTCGCGCTTCCATTCGCATGGATCAAGGGATCTGTAGATTTCCCCGAGGCTTTCCCGAGGCTTTCCCCGAGGCTTTCCCACGAGCTTTCCCACAGGGCTGTCCCTCGTGTCACCGTGGTGTGAGTCGATCCTCGGCTTGAAAGTCGAGGCAGTGCAGGGAAAAGAGGTTTCCCTGGAATGGACGGAGACATCTGGTGGACTCTGGGAAATGGTGGCAAGACCCTGGAGTTCGTCTCACCTTTCCTCTGGAGAGCGCCCTCCTCTTGAGATGCCACGGAAACGCCGGGAATTCTTTCCCGACCACGCAGGAAAGGATCCCTCCTCTTCGAGGTAGGAGC
>NW_017199397.1:0-7353 GCF_001704415.2 Capra hircus | reverse complement strand
GCATCTCAAGAGGAGGCGCTCTCCACAGGAAAGGCAAGAGGAACTCCAGGGTCGCGCCACCTTTCTCAGAGTCACCCAGATGTCTCAGTCCATTCCAGGGAAACCTGTTTTCCCTGCACTGCCTCGAATTTCAAGCCGAGGATCGACTCACACCACGGTGGCTCGTGGGACAGCCCTGTGGGAAACCCTCGTGGGAAAGCCTCGTGGAAAAGCCTCGAGGGAAAGCCACAGATCTCTTGATCCACGCGAAGGGAATGGTGACACTGCTGCTACAACTCGGGAGGACAGCGAACGTGCATGCCCCCACTCAAGATGAGGACTGACCCCCCTGGGGAGACTCCAGAAGTACCCAAAGATCCATGTCAGCACTGGAGAGGAATCCTCAGGTTCCGGCACCCACTCCAGACAAGATCTTAGGCCCCGGCATCGACGGGAGAGGAATCCCGAGAGGCCGGCGAGCCACTCGCATGGCGACTGGCCTTTCCTGAGGCCACCAGAGCGGGTCCCTGAGGTCCCGGTCTAAGTCCACAGTACCTGCCGCAACTCGAGAAAATTCAGGAGTTTCTCCCCTTCAGGCGATATGAGGCCCATTTCCGCTGAGGCGTCTCGAGGCTAATCACCCCTAACCTCTGGAACTTCCAAAGGGTCCTTCACACCCTTGCTGCAACTCAAGAATTTCCTCGACATACCCGTTTCCAATCGAGAAGAAGCACGAGAGTCCCACTTACATACAGAGGAGCCCCGTTTCCGCTTCATAGTTCCAGAGGAGGGATTCATTCCCTGCGTGGTCGGGAAAGAATTCCCGGCGTTCCCGTCGCATCTCAGGAGGAGGCACTCTCCACAGGAAAGGCAAGAAGAACTCCAGGGTCGTGCCACCATTCCCAGAGTCCCCCAGAAGCTCAGTCCATAACAGGGAAACCAGTTTTCCCTGCACTGCCTCGACTTTCAAGTCGAGGATCGACTCATACCACGGTGGCACGTGGGACAGCAATGTGGAACGCCTCGTGGGAAAGCCTCGTGGGAAAGCCTCCAGGGAAAGCCACAGATCCCTGCATCCACGCGAAGGGAATCGTGACACTGCTGCTACAGCTCGGGAGGAAAACCCACGTGCATGTCCCCACTCGCGACGAGGAATGACTCCCCTGGGAGACTCCAGAAGTACCCAAGATCCATGTCAGCACTTGAGAGGAATCCTCTGGTTCCGGCACAGACTCCACACAAGGTCTCAGGCCCCGGCATCGACGGGAGAAGAATCCCGAGAGGCCCCGAGCAACTCGCAAGGGGACTGGCCTTTCCTGAGGCCACCAGATCGGGTCCCTGAGGTCCCAGTCGTAAGTCGAGAGCACCTGCCGCAACTCGAGAAAATCCAGGAGGTTCTCCCCTCCAGACGAGATGAGGCCCATTTCCGCTGAGGCGTCTCGAGGCTAATCACACCTAACCTCTGGAACTTCCAAAGGGTCCTTCACACCCTTGCTGCAACTCAAGAAGTTCGCCGACATACCCGTCTCAACTCGAGAGGAAGGACGAGAGTCCCGCCCACATCCAGAGAAGCCCCGTTTCCGCCTCCTAGCTCGAGAGGAGGGATCCTTTCCCTGGGTGCTCGGGAAAGAATTCCCGACGTTCAGAACGCATCTCAAGGGGAGGCGCTCTCCACAGGAAAGGCGAGAGGAACTCCAGGGTCGTGCCACCGTTCCCTGAGTACTCCAGATGTCTCAGTCCTTTCCAGGGAAACCTGTATTCCCTGCACTGCCTTGACTTTCAAGCCGAGGATCGACTCACACCACAGTGGCACTTGGGACAGACCTGTGGAAAAGCCTCGTGGAAAAACCTCTTGGGAAAGCTTCCTGAGGAAGCCTCGAGGGAAAGCCACTGATCCCTTCATCCACGCGACGGGAGCATGACACCGCTGCTACACCTCCGGAGGAATGCGCAGGTGCATGCCCCCACTCGAGACGACTACTGGCTCCCCTGGGGAGACTCCAGAAGTACCCCAAGATCCATGTCAGCACTGGAGAGGAATCCTCAGGTTCCGGCACCGACTCCACACAAGGTCTTAGGCCCAGGCATCGACGGGGAAGGAATCCCGAGAGGGCCCCTAGCAACTCGCATGGGTACTGGCCTTTCCTGAGGCCACCAGAGCGGGTCCCTGAGGTCCCCGTCGTAAGTCCAGAGCACCTGCCGCAACTCGAGAAAATCCAGGAGGTTCTCCCCTCCAGGCGAGATGAGGCCCATTTCCCCTGAGGCGTCTCCAGGCTAATCACACCTAAACTCTGGAAATTCCAAAGGGTCATTCACACCCTTGCTGCAACTCAAGAAGTTCCCCGACATACCCGTCTCCACTGGAGAGGAAGCTCGAGAGTCCCGCCCACATCCAGAGGAGCCCCGTGTCCGCCTCCTAGCTCGAGAGGAGGGATCCTTTCCCTGTGTGTTTGGGAATGAATTCCCGGCGTTCCCGTCGCATCTCAAGATGAGGCGCTCTCCACACGACAGGCGAGAGGAACTCAAGGGTCGTGCCACCATTCGCTGAGTCCCCCAGATGTCTCAGTCCATTCCAGGGAAAGCTGTTTTCCCTGCACTGCCTTGACTTTCTAGCCAAGGATCGACTCACACCACTGTGGCACGTGGGACAGCCCTGTGGGAAAGCCTCGTGGGAAAGCCCCGTGGGAAAGCCTCGTGGTAAAGTCTCGAGGGAAAGCCACAGATCCCTTGATCCACGCGAAGGGAAGCGTGACACTGCTGCTACAGCTCTGGAGGAAATCGCACGTTCATGCCCCCACTCGAGACTACGACTGACTCCCCTGGGGAGACTCCAGAAGTACCCCAATATCCATGTCAGTACTGGAGAGGAATCCTCAAGTTCCAGCAACGAATCCACACAAGGTCGTAGGCCCCGGCATCGACGGGAGAGGAATCCCAAGAGGCCCCTGAGCAACGCGCATGTGGACTGGCCTTTCCTGAGTCCACCAGAGCGGGTCCCTGATGTCCCCATCATAAGTCGAGAGCACCTGCCGCAACTCGAGAAAATCCAGGAGGTTCTCCCCTCCAGGCGAGATGAGGCCCATTTCCGCTGAGGCGTCTTGAGGCTAATCACACCTAACCTCTGGAACTTCCAAAGGGTCCTTCACACCCTTGCTGAAACTCAAGAAGTTCCCCGACATACCCGTCTCCACTCGAGAGGAAGCACGAGAGTCCCGCCCACATCCAGAGGAGCCCCATTTCTGCCTCTTAGCTCCAGAGGTGGGATCCTTTCCGTGCGTTGTCTGGAAAGAATTCCCCGCGTTCCCATAGCATCTCAAGAGGGGACGCTTTACACAGGAAAGGCGTATGGAACTCCAGGGTCGTTCCACCATTCCCAGAGTCCCCCAGATGTCTCAGGCCATTTCAGGGAAACCTTTTTTCCCTGCACTGCCTCGACTTTCAAGCCGAGGATCGACTCACACGACGGTGGCACGTGGGACAGCCCTGTGGGAAAGCCTCGTGGGAAAGCCACAGATCCCTTGATCCACGCGAAGGGAAGCATGACACTGCTGCTACAGCTCGGGAGGAAAGCGCACATGCATGCCCCCACTCGAGACGAGGACTGACTCCCCTGGGGAGACTCCAGAAGTACCCCAAGTTCCATGTCAGCACTGGAGAGGAATCCTCAGGTTTCGGCACCGACTCCACACAAGGTCTTATGCCGGGGTCCAGCCCGGTGGATCCAGGGAATTCGAAGGGTGGACGGCGTTGGTGTGGAAAGACTTGTTTATTTATTAATGTAAGATTAGATTCGGAAACTATAGTGTAGTAAGAAGATTAAGTGGAGGAAGAGGGCTGAATAGCTTGGTTTACGCGGACGGCCAATAAAATTCCAGACAAGGAATTTGCACCACCTTCGTTGGGCCACCGGCGCCCGCTGGAATATCTAAGGGTGCCTCGCCTTAAGCTCCCTTTCGTGCGGGTCTTAACAGCCAGGGCAAGTAAGTAGACCTGGCAAGCCTCCGCACTCCAGTTGGAGATTCAGCCTGAAGTTATAGTAAAGAGCAGAGAGAAGGAAAGGTAGAGAAGAAGAAAGAGAGAGAAAGACACGGGGGCGAGCCAGAGTCCCAAGAAACCAGGCTGAGAGACTAGTTCGAGAAGCTGGTCCGAGAAACTGGCCCCCGGCCCCTGGCCTCCTCCTTTATTGTTCAGAAGGCCTTTTATACTTTTGATAAAACATGGAGATCAATGGATAACACAAAATTATGTAGTGTTCGCAACCCAGATTCTTTCTGTATATCATTTTGTATACAAAAGGTCTCAGGTGATTTACATTATCTTCTGGCCAAGAGGCTTGTTAACACTTTTTGGCTCTCTTCCTTAATGAATGTTAATTTTGTTTCCCCTGAAGTGTTTTTCTTTAATCTGCATCTCCTTAAAGCATTAAAGTTACATCTCTATAGAACAAAGGTGCAGTGGGTTATAACAAAGAAGGTACTTAACTCAAAGATCTAATGTTGCTAATACCAGGTAAACTACTTGTTTTTCTATAAACCAACTATATCTAAAAATAAAGGATATGAAAATTTGGCAGCAAGCATTGACCCAAAAAATGAAACTTTTAATCAGTCCTATTCTAAAGATTTTGACTCCTCGGAAACTCCTGCATTCCTAGGATGATTTAAGCTTCCAGTGCCTCCTGCGGTCAGGAGGCCTCAAACAATCAGAAGCGCAGCTGTACGAGTCCTACAGGCAGGCTAGAAAGAAATCAGAGGGTTTTTGGATTGAAACACTCTTTCAAATGCAGAAGACTAACGGACTGAATTGACTTTTTCCAGAAAAGGTCAGAAGAGTGAAAAAGCAGAGCACAAAAACCGGCAGATTTTTGTTGGGGTACATGCTTAAAAATTTCCAGAGGGGTCCCTGAAGTCTGAGCACGCCTTGCGTATGTCAGCTTCCTTCCTCATAACCTTGTCACGGGCGGGCTTCCTCACACTGGCTCCCGGCAGTCTTAGGCCCCGGCATCGATGGGAGAGGAATCCCGAGAGACCCCCGAGCAACTCGCATGGGGACTGGCCTTTCCTGAGGCCACCAGAGCGGGTCCCTGAGGTCCCAGTCGTAAGTCGAGAGCACCTGCCGCAACTCGAGAAAATCCAGGAGGTTCTCCCCTCCAGGCGAGATGAGGCCCATTTCCGCTGAGGCGTCTCGAGGCTAATCACACCTAAACTCTGGAACTTCCAAAGGGTCCTTCACACCCTTGCTGCAACTCAAGAAGTTCCCCGACATACCCGACTCCACTCGAGAGGAAGCACGAGAGTCCCGCCCACATCCAGAGGAGCCCCGTTTCCGCCTCTTAGCTCGAGAGGAGGGATCCTTTCCCTGCGTGGTCGGGAAAGAATTCCCGGCGTTCCCGTCGCATCTCAAGAGGAGGCGCTCTCCACAGGTATGGCGAGAGGAACTCCAGGGTGGTGCCACCATTCCCAGAGTCCCCCAGATGTCTCAGTCCATTCCAGGGAAACCTGTTTTCCCTGCACTGCCTCGACTTTCTAGCCGAGAATAGACTCAAACCACGGTGGAACGTGGGACAGCCCTGTGGGAAAGCCTCGTGTGAAAACCTCGTGGGAAAGCCTCGAGGGAAAGCCCCTGATCCCTTGGTTCACGCGAAGGGAAGCGTGACACTGCTGCTACAGCTCGGGAGGAAAGCGCACGTGCATGCCCCACTCAAGACGAGGACTGACTCCCCTGGGGAGACTCCAGAAGTACCCCAAGGTCCATGTCAGCACTGGAGAGGAATCCTCAGGTTCCGGCACCGACTCCACTCAAGGTCTTAAGACCCGGCATCGTCGGGAGAGGAATCCCGAGAGGCCCCGAGCAACTCGCATGGGGACTGGCCTTTCCTGAGGCCACCAGAGCGGGTCCCTGAGGTCCCGGTCGTAAGTCGAGAGCACCTGCCGCAACTCGAGAAAATCCAGGAGGTTCTGCCCTCCAGGCGAGATGAGGTCCATTTCCGCTGAGGCGTTTCGAGGCCAAACACACCTAACCTCTGGAACTTCCAAAGGGTCCTTCACACCCTTGCTGCAACTCAAGAAGTTCCCGACATACCCATCTCCACTCGAGAGGAAGCACGAGAGTCCCGCCCACATGCACAGGACCCCCGTTTCCGCCTCATAGGACGAGAGGAGGAATCCTTTCCCTGCGTGGTGGGGAAAGAATTCCCGGCATTCCCGTCCATCTCAGGAGGATGCGCTCTCCACAGAAAAGGCGAGAGGAACTCCAGGGTCGTGCCACCATTCCCAGAGTCCCCCAGATGTCTCAGTCCATTCCAGGGAAACCTGTTTTCCCTGCACTGCCTCGACTTCCAAGCCGAGGATCGACTCACACCACGGTGGCACGTGGGACAGCCCTGTGGGAAAGCCTCGTGGGAAAGCCTCGAGGGATAGACTCGAGGGAAAGCCACAGATCCCTTGATCCGCGAAGGGAAGCGTGACACTGCTGCTACAGCTCGGGAGGAAGCGCACGTGCATGCGCCCACTCGAGACGAGGACTGACTCCCTGGGAGACTCCAGAAGTACCCCAAGATCCATGTCAGCACTGGACTGGAATCCTCAGGTTCCGGCACTGACTCCACACAAGGTCTTAGGCCCAGGCATCGACGGGAGAGGAATCCCGAGAGACCACCGAGCATCTCGCATGGGGACTGGCCTTTCCTGAGGCCACAAGAGCGGGTCCCTGAGGTCCCCATCGTAAGTCGAGAGCACCTGCCGCAACTCGAGAAAATCCAGGAGGTTCTCCCTCCAGGCGAGATGAGGCCCATTTCCGCTGAGGCATCTCGAGGCTAATCACACCTAACCTTTGGAACTTCCTATGGGTCCTTCACACCCTTGCTGCAACTCAAGAAGTTCCCCCACATACCCGTCTCCACTCGAGAGGAAGCGCGAGAGTCCCGCGCACATCCAGAGGAGCCCCGTTTTCGCCTCTTGCTCGAGAGGAGGGATCCTTTACCTGCGTGGTCGGGAAAGAATTACCGGCGTTCCCTTCGCATCTCAAGAGGAGGCACTCTCCACAGGAAAGGCGAGAGGAACTCCAGGGTCATGCCACCATTCCCAGAGTCCCCAAATATCTCAGTCCATTCCAGGGAAACCTGTTTTCCGTGCACTGCCTCGACTTTCAAGCCGAGGATCGATTCACACCACGGTGGCACGTTGGACAGCCCTGTGGAAAGCCTCGTGGAAAGCCTCGTGTGAAAGCCTCATGGGAAAGCCTCGAGGGAAAGCCACAGAAACCTTGATCCACGCGAAGGAAGTGCGACACTGCTGCTACAGCTGGGGAGGAAAGCGCACGTGCATGGCCCCCACTCGAGACGAGAACTGACTCCCCTGGGGAGACTCCAGAAGT
>NW_017199396.1:0-7354 GCF_001704415.2 Capra hircus | reverse complement strand
CCATGTCAGGCGCAAACCTGTCTTTCCTCCTGCCTGCCGACTTTCAAGCCGAGGATCACTCACACCACGGTGCACGTGGGACAGCCTGAGGGAAAAGCTCGTGGGAAAGCCTCCTGGGAAAGCCTCGAGGAAAGCCACAGATCCCTTGATCCACGCGAAGGGAAGCGTGACACTGC
The DNA here is from genome assembly GCF_001704415.2 of Capra hircus. NCBI lineage: Eukaryota > Metazoa > Chordata > Mammalia > Artiodactyla > Bovidae > Capra > Capra hircus. The sequence goes on along the minus strand of NW_017199396.1, from coordinate 7,178 downwards.
TGCTACAGCTCGGGAGGAAAGCGCACGTGCATGCCCCCACTCGAGACGAGGACTGACTCCCCTGGGGAGACTCCAGAAGTACCCAGGATCCCATGTCAGCACTGGAGAGCAAAGCTCAGGTTCCGGCACCGACTCCACCCAAGGTCTTAGGCCCGGCATCGACGGAGAGGAATCCTGAGAGGACCCCGAGCAACTCGCATGGGGACTGGCCTTTCCTGTGGCTACCAGAGCGGGTCCCTGATGTCCCCGTCGTAATTCGAGAGCACCTACCGCAACTCGAGAAAATCCAGGAGGTTCTCCCTCCAGGCGAGATGAGGCCCATTTCCCCTGAGGCGTATCGAGACTAATCACACCTAACCTCTGGAACTTCCAAAGGGTCCTTCACACCCTTGCTGCAACTCAAGAAGTTCCCCGACATACCCGTCTCCACTTGAGAGGAAGCACGAGAGTCCCGCCCACATTCAGAGGAGCCCCGTTTCCGCTTCCTTGCTCTAGAGGAGGGAACCCTTCCCTGAGTGGCCGGGAAAGAATTCCCGGCGTTCCCGTCGCACCTCAAGAGCAGTCGCTCTCCACAGGAATGGCGAGAGGAACTCCAGGGTGGTGCCACCATTCCCAGAGTCCCCCAGATGTCTCAGTCCATTCCAGGGAAACCTGTTTTCCCTGCACTGCCTCGACTTTCAAGCCGAGGATCGAGTCACACCAAGGTGGCACGTGGGAAAGCCATGTGGGAAATCCTCGTGGGAAAGCCTCGTGGGAAAGCCTCAAGGGAAAGCCCTGATCCCTTGATCCGCGCGAAGGGAAGCATGACAATGCTGCTACAGCTCGGGAGGAAAGCGCACGTGCATGCCCCACTCGAGACGAGGACTGACTCCCCTGGGGAGACTCCAGAAGTACCCCAAGATCCATGTCAGCACTGGAGAGGAATCCTCAGGTTCCGGCACCGACTCCGCACAAGGTCTTAGGCCCCGGCATCGACGGAGAGGAATCCCGAGAGGCCCCGAGCAACTCGCATGGGGACTGGCCTTTCCTGAGGCCACCAGAGCGGGTCCCTGAGGTCCCCGTCGTAAGTCGAGAGCACCTGCCGCAACTGGAGAAAATCCAGGAGGTTCTCCCCTGCAGGCGAGATGAGGCCCATTTCCGCTGAGGCGTCTCGAGGCAAATCACTCCTAACCTCTGGAACTTCCAACTGGTCCTTCACACCCTTGCTGCAACTCAAGAAGTTCCCCGACATACCCGTCTCCACTCGAGAGGAAGCACGAGAGTCCCGCCCACATCCAGAGGAGCCCCGTTTCCGCCTCCTAGCTCGAGAGGAGGGATCCTTTCCTTGCGTTGTCGGGAAAGAATTCCCGGCATTCCCGTCGCATCTCAAGAGGAGGCGCTCTCCACAGGAAAGGCGAGAGGAACTTCAGGGTCGTGCCACCATTCCCAGAGTCCCCAGATGTCTCAGCCCATTCCAGGGAAACCTGTTCTCCCTGCACTGCCTCGACTTTCAAGCCGAGGATCGACTCACACCACGGTGGCACGTAGGAGAGCCCTGTGGGAAAGCCTCGTGGGAAAGCCTCGTGGGAAAGCCTCGTAGGGAAGCCTCGAGGGAAAGCCACAAATCCCTTGATCCACACGAAGGGAAGTGTGAAACTGCTGCGAGAGCTCGGGAGGAAATCGCATCTGCAGGCCCCCACTCGACACGAGGACTGACGCCCCTGGGGAGACTCCAGAAGTACCACAAGATCCATGTCGGGACTGGAGAGGAATCCAGGTTCTGGAGAGGAATCCTCAGGTTCCGGCACTGGAGAGGAATCCTCAGGTTCCGGCACTGACTCCACACAAGGTCTTAGGCTCCAGCATCGACGGGAGAGGAATCCTGAGAGGCCCCCGAGCAACTCGCATGGGGACTGGCCTTTCCTGAGGCCACGAGAGCGGGTCGCTGAGGTCCCCGTCGTAAGTCGAGAGCACCTGCCGCAACTCGAGAAAATCCAGGAGGTACACCCCTCCAGGCAGATGAGGCCCATTTCCGCTGAGGCTTCTCGAGGCTAATAACACCTAACATCTGGAACTTCCAAAGGGTCCTTCACACCCTTGCTGCAACTCAAGAAGTTCCCCAACATACCCGTCTCCACTCGAGAGGATGCACGAGAGTCTCGCCCACATGCAGAGGTGCCCCGTTTCCGCCTCCTAGCTCGAGAGGAGGTATCATTGCCCTGCGTGGTCGGGAAAGAATTCCCGGCGTTGCCGTCGCATCTCAAGAGGAGGCGCTCTCCACAGGAAAGGCGAGAGGAACTCCAGGGTCGTGCCACCATTCCCAGAGTCCCCCCAGATGTCTCAGTCCATTCCAGGGAAACCTGTTTTCCCTGCACTGCCTCGACTTTCAAGCCGAGGATCGACTCACACCACGGTGGCACGTGGGACAGCCCTGTGGGAAAGCCTCGTGGGAAAAAGCCTCGAGGGAAAGCACAGATCCCTTGATCCACGCGAAGGGAAGCGCGACAGCTGCTACAGCTCGGAAGGAAAGCACGTGCATGCCCCCACTCGAGACGAGGACTGACTCCCCTGGGAGACTCCAGAAGTACCCAAGATCCATGTCAGCACTGGAGAGGAATCCTCAGGTTCTCCTCAGGTTCCGGCACTGACTCCACACAAGGTCTTAGGCCCAGCATCGACGGGAGAGGAATCCCGAGAGGCCCCGAGCAACTCGCATGGGACTGGCCTTTCCTGAGGCCACCAGAGCGGGTCCCTGAGGTCCCCGTCGTAAGTCGAGAGCACTGCCGCAACTCGAGAAAATCCAGGAGGTCCCCTCCAGGTAGATGAGGCCCATTTCCACTGAGGCTTCTCGAGGCTAATAACACCTAACCTGGAACTTCCAAAGGGTCCTTCACACCCTTGCTGCAACTCAAGAAGTTCCCCGAAATACCCGTCTCCACTCGAGAGGAAGCACGAGAGTCCGCCACATCCAGAGGAGCCCGTTTCCGCCTCCTAGCTCGAAAGGGGGGATCCTTTCCCTGCGTGTTCGGGAAAGAATTCCCGGCGTTCCCGTCGCATCTCAAGAGGAGGCGCTCTCACAGGAAAGGCGAGAGGAACTCCAGGGTCGTGCCACCATTCCCAGAGTCCCCCAGATGTCTCAGTCCATTCCAGGGAAACCTGTTTTCCCTGCACTGCCTCGACTTTCAAGCCGAGGATCAACTCACACCAGGGGCACGTGGGAAAGCCCTGTGGGAAAGCCTCGTGGGAAAGCCCTGATCCCTTGATCATGCGAAGGGAAGCGCGACACTGCTGCTACAGCTCGGGAGGAAGCGCACGTGCATGCCCCCAGAGACGAGGACTGACTCCCCTGGGGAGACTCCAGAAGTACCCAAGTTCCATGTCAGCACTGGAGAGGAACCTCAGGTTCCGGAACTGATTCCACACAAGGTCTTAGGCCCAATCGACGGGAGAGGAATCCGAGAGGCCCCGAGCAACTCGCATGGTGACTGGCCTTTCCTGAGGCCACCAGAGCGGGTCCTGAGGTCCCCGTCGTAAGTCGAGAGCACCTGCCGCAACTGGAGAAAATCCAGGAGTTCTCCCCTCAGGCGAGATGAGGCCCATTTCCGCTGAGGCGTCTCGAGGCTAATCACACCTAACCTCTGGAACTTCCAAAGGTCCTTCACACCCTTGCTGCAACTCAAGAAGTTCCCCGACATACCCGTCTCCACTCGAGAGGAAGCACGAGTCCCGCCCACATCCAGAGGAGCCCCGTTTCCGCCTCCTAGCTCGAGAGGGATCCTTTCCCTGCGTGGTCGGGAAAGAATTCCGGCGTTCCCGTCGCATCTCAAGAGGAGGGCTCTCCACAGGAAAGGCGAGAGGAACTCCAGGGTCGTGCCACCATTCCCAGAGTCCCCCAGATGTCTCAGTCCATTCCAGGGAAACCTGTTTTCCCTGCACTGCCTCAACTTTCAAGCCGAGGATCGACTCACACCACGGTGGCACGTGGGACAGCCCTGTGGGAAAGCCTCGTGGGAAAGCCTCGGGAAAGCCTCGAGGGAAAGCCACAGATCCCTTGATCCACGCGAAGGGAAGCGCGACACTGCTGCTACAGCTCGGGAGGAAAGCGCACGTGCCTGCCCACTCGAGACGAGGACTGACTCCCCTGGGGAGACTCCAGAAGTTCCCCAAGATCCATGTAAGCACAGAGGAATCCAACTGGAGAGGAATCCTCAGGTTCCGGCACTGACTCCACACAAGGTCTTAGCCCCAGCATCGACGGGAGAGGCATCCCAAGAGAACCCCGAGCAACTCGCATGGGGACTGGCCTTTCATGAGGCCACGAGAGCGGGTCGCTGAGGTCCCCGTCGTAAGTCGAGAGCACCTGCCCAACTCGAGAAAATCCAGGAGGTTCTCCCTCCAGGCAGATGAGGCCCATTTCCGTGGGCTTCTCGAGGCTAATAACACCTAACATCTGGAACTTCCAAGGGTCCTTCACACCCTTGCTGCAACTCAAGAAGTTCCCCGACATACCCGTCTCCACTCGAGAGGAAGCACGAGAGTCCCGCCACATCCAGAGGAGCCCCGTTTCCGCCTCCTAGCTCGAGAGGAGGTCCTTTCCCTGCGTGGTCGGGAAAGAATCCGGCGTTGCCGTCGCATCTCAAGAGAGGCGCTCTCCACAGGAAAGGCGAGAGGAACTCCAGGGTCGTGCCACCATTCCCAGAGTCCCCAGATGTCTCAGTCCATTCCAGGGAAACCTGTTTTCCCTGCACTGCCTCGCTTTCAAGCCGAGGATCGACTCACACCACGGTGGCACGTGGGACAGCCCTGTGGGAAAGCCTCGTGGGAAAGCCTCGTGGGAAAGCTCGAGGGAAAGCCACAGATCCCTTGATCCACGGAAGGAAGCGTGACACTGCTGCTACAGCTCGGGAGGAAAGCGCACGTGCATGCCCCCACTCGAGACGAGGACTGACTCCCCTGGGGAGACTCCAGAAGTTCCCAAGATCCATGTCAGCACTGGAGAGGAATCCTCAGGTTCCGGCACCGACTCCACACAAGGTCTTAGGCCCCGGCATCGACGGGAGAGGAATCCCGAGAGGCCCCCGAGCAACTCGCATGGGGACTGGCCTTCTGAGGGGAGCGGTCTGAGGTCCCCGTCGTAAAGAGAGCACCTGCCGCAACTGGAGAAAATCCAGGAGTTTCCCTCCAGGCATATGAGGCCCATTTCCGCTGAGGCTCTCGAGGCTAATCACACCTAACATCTGGAACTTCCAAAGGGTCCTTCACACCCTTGCTGCAACTCAAGAAGTTCCCGACATACCCGTCTCCACTCGAGAGGAAGCACGAGAGTCCCGCCCACATCCAGAGGAGCCCGTTTCCGCTCCTAGCTCGAGAGGAGGGATCCTTCCCTGCGTGGTGGGAAAGAATTCCCGCGTTCCCGTCGCATCTCAAGAGGAGGCGCTCTCCACGAAAGGCGAGAGGAACTCCAGGGTCGTGCCACCATTCCCAGAGTCCCCCAGATGTCTCAGTCCATTCCAGGGAAACCTGTTTTCCCTGCACTGCCTCGATTTTCAAGCGAGGATCGACTCACACCACGGTGGCACGTGGACAGCCCTGGGGAAGCCGGGAAAGCCTCGTGGGAAAGCCTCGGGAAAGCCACAGATCCCTTGATCCACGAAGGGAAGCGCGACACTGCTGCTAAGCTCGGGAGAAAGCGCACGTGCATGCCCCACACGAGACGAGGACTGACTCCCCTGGGAGACTCCAGAAGTACCCCAAGATCCATGTCAGCACTGGAGAGGAATCCTCAGGTTCCGGCACGACTCCACACAAGGTCTTAGGCCCCGGCATCGACGGGAGAGGAATCCCGAGAGGCCCCCGAGCAACTCGCATGGGGACTGGCCTTTCCTGAGGCCACCAGAAGGGTCCCTGAGGTCCCGTCGTAAGTCGAGAGCACCTGCCGCAACTCGAGAAAATCCAGGAGTTCTCCCCTCCAGGCGAGATGAGGCCCATTCCGCTGAGGCGTCTCGAGGCTAATCACATCTAACATCTGGAACTTCCAAAGGGTCCTTCACACCCTTGCTGCAACTCAAGAAGTTCCCCGACATACCCGTCTCCACTCGAGAGGAAGCACGAGAGTCCCGCCCACATCCAGAGGAGACCCGTTTCCGCTCCTAGCTCGAGAGGAGGGATCCTTTCCCTGCTGGTGGGAAAGAATTCCCGGCGTTCCCGTCGCATCTCAAGAGGAGGCGCTCTCCACAGGAAAGGCGAGAGGAACTCCAGGGTCGTGCCACCATTCCCAGAGTCCCCCAGATGTCTCAGTCCATTCCAGGGAAACCTGTTTTCCCTGCACTGCCTCGATTTCAAGCCAGGATCGACTCACACCACGGTGGCACGTGGGACAGCCCTGTGGGAAAGCCTCGTGGGAAAGCCTCGTGGGAAGCCTGGAGGGAAAGCCACAGATCCCTTGATCCACGCGAAGGGAAGCGCGACACTGCTGCTACAGCTCGGGAGGAAAGCGCACGTGCATGCCCCACTCGAGACGAGGACTGACTCCCCTGGGAGACTCCAGAAGTACCCCAAGATCCATGTCAGCACTGGAGAGGAATCCTCAGGTTCCGGCACCGACTCCACACAAGGTCTTAGGCCCCGGCATCGACGGGAGAGGAATCCGAGAGGCCCCGAGCAACTCGCATGGGGACTGGCCTTTCCTGAGCCACCAGAGCGGGTCCTGAGGTCCCCGTCGTAAGTCGAGAGCACCTGCCGCAACTCGAGAAAATCCAGGAGGTTCTCCCCTCCAGGCGAGATGAGGCCCATTTCCCTGAGGCTTCTCGAGGCTAATCAACCCTAACTCTGGAACTTCCAAAGGGTCCTTCACACCCTTGCTGCAACTCAAGAAGTTCCCCGACATACCCGTCTCCACTCGAGAGGAAGCACGAGAGTCCCGCCCACATCAGAGGAGCCCCGTTTCCGCCTCCTAGCTCGAGAGGAGGATCCTTTCCCTGCGTGGTCGGGAAAGAATTCCCGGCGTTCCCGTCGCATCTCAAGAGGAGGCGCTCTCCACAGGAAAGGCGAGAGGAACTCCAGGGTCGTGCCACCATTCCCAGAGTCCCCAGATTTCTCAGTCCATTCCAGGGAAACCTGTTTTCCCTGCACTGCCTCGACTTTCAAGCCGAGGATCGACTCACACCACGGTGGCACGTGGGACAGCCCTGTGGGAAAGC
>NW_017199395.1:0-7354 GCF_001704415.2 Capra hircus | reverse complement strand
TTCAAGGCAATAAATATTCTTGGGCATGACAAGAGTGTTTCAGCTTGCGACTCCTCTGAAGGTTATCTAGCCCACCTTTATAGGTTTGTCCGGCCACATGTGATTGTTTACAGCCTCCCAACCTGAGAGGCATGAGATGTTTTAGACTTACTAAAGGCAAATTATTTTGGGGAGTTAGAAATTATTAGTATAGTTGGTTAGGAATTATATTGGTGAAGGGTTCTTCATTTGTTGTGTCAAAAAATTGCTGCTAATTCCCTGCTCTGGGTGGGACAAGGATATTTTAGGTCAAACCTCTCTGCTGACAGACCAGCTTGTGTGACAGGATTATCCATACTGCTGCCACTAGGCACAAGATTGTTTACTGCCTCTCAACTGTAAACAGCACAGAGAGTTTTGGAGTATTTTGAGAGTCTTAATTAGCATAGGACTTTTTCTTCTTGTTGAGTCAATGATTGCCACCAGGCCTCCATATCCTTAGGCACTTGGGAATATATTAATCAATGTATTTGGAATATAGCAAAGGAAATATAGCAGTTTTTGATGTTAGCAATACTAGACTTTTTGAGTTAATGGATTTTCACTTTTGTAATAGATCACTGTACTTTGTTATATATCACTGTGTCCTTTCTATGTAAGAATGTAACTTTATCATATCTTAAGACTAAATAGATCTTAAGGGGAGAATTGATGAAAGGATTTTCATTTGTTAGGCTGATGTTTGCTGATAAATCTCCATGTTCCCTACCCTTATAATGAATATAACTAGTATATAGGAGAAATAAGTATTAACCTTTAAGCATATAGGAGAAATAAGAATTCACCTTTAAGACTAATCATGTTAACCTTGGTTAAATAAATTCCTTTCTTTATTGTAACTCACTACACCCTCACCCTATAGGAATGTAACTTTATTTGGAGGGTGGTGCCTGGTTTAAGAAAAAACACCCTTGGAAGAAATAATTTATTTGGTTATCAGAAAGAAAGGATCATAAAAATGTCAGCAGGTCTCATTCATGGCCAGAAGATGATGTAAGATCCCTAAGACCTTTTTTTTATACATTTATGTGAAGCACCTGATTTTGATAAAGGTCAGGATGCCGACTCCTGCGTGACTCTGTATTCATCCCTATGTGTAACAAGAGGTATACAAGCAAAACCAAAAATAAAGAAATCAGATCAGTTTCCGGAAAGACTGATTCCCCCATGTCGCTTCTTTTTTGCTCCCGTTTTTCTGGCTGAATTCTCTACTGGAGGATGGATGCTATTCCACGTAATCCAAGTTATTCAGCCTCTTTTTCTCCAATAATCTTCCTACTACACAATCCATTTCTAATCTCTTTATATCTGGGATTAAATATGTATATTTCCAAAGACGACGACTACGTCCCCACCTTCGAATCACGCTGGATCCACCGGGGCTGGACCACGGGACTTTCCCTGCTTGGTCGGGAAAGTATTCCCGGCGTTCCCACCGCATCTCAAGAAGAGGCGCTCTCCACAGGAAAGGCGAGAGGAACTCCAGGGTCGTGCCACAATTCCAAGAGTCCCCCAGATGTCTCAGTCCATTCCAGAGGAACCTGTTTTCCCTGCACTGCCTTGATTTTCACGCCGAGGATCGACTGGCACCATGGTGGCACGTGGGACAGCGATGTGGGAAAGCCTCGTGGGAAAGCCTCGAGGAAAGCCCCGTGAGAAATACCTCGAGGGAAAGACATAGATCTCTTGATCCACGCGACGGGCAGCGTGACACTGCTACTGCAGCTCAGGAGGTAAGCGTTCTTGCATGATCCCGCTGAGAAGAGGACTGACACCCCTGGGGAGACTCAAGAAGTACCCAAGAACCATGTCACCACGGGAGAGGAATCCTCAGGTACCGGCCTCGACTTCACACAAGGTCTTAGGCCCCACCATCGACGGGAGAGGAATCCTGAGAGGCCCCGTAGCCACTCGGATGGGAACTGGCCTTTCCTGACGCCACCAGAGCGGGTCCCTGAGGTCCCAGCGTACGTTGAGAACACCTGCCACAATTCGAGAAAATCCAGGAGGTTCTCCCCTCCAGGCAAGATGAGGCCAATTTCCGCTGAGGCACTCGAGGCTAATCACACCTAAACTCTGGAAATTCCAAAGGTTCCTTCACAACCTTGCTGAAACTCAAGAAGTTCCCCGACATACCGTCTCCACTCCAGAGGAAGCACGAGGGTCCCGCCCACATCCAGAGGAGCCCCGTTTCTGCCTCGGACCTCGAGATGACGGATCCTTTCCCTGCTTGGTCGGGAAAGAATTCCCGGCGTTCCCGTCCCATCTCAAGAGGAGGCGCTCTCCACAGGAAAGGCGAGCGGAACTCCAGGGTCGTACCACCATTCCAAGAGTCCCCCAGATGTCACAGTCCATTCCAGAGGAACCTGTTTTCCCTGCACTGCCTCGACTTTCAAGCCGAGGATCGACTCACACCATGGTGGCAGGTGGGACAGCCCTGTGGGAAAGACTCTTGGGAAAGCCTTGAAGGAAAGACTTGAGTGAAAGCTACAGATCCCTTGACCACGCGTTAGGAAGCGTGACACTGCTGCTACAGCTCGGGAGGAAAGCGCACGTGCATGCCCACACTCGAGACGAGGACTGACTTCCCTGGGGAGACTCCAGAAGTACCCCAAGAACCATGTCAGCACTGGAGAGGAATCCTCAGGATCCGGCCTCGACTCCACACAAGGTCTTAGGCCCCGGCATCGACCCAAGAGGAATCCCGAGAGTCCCCCTGGCAACTTGCATGGGGACTGGCCTTTCCTGAGGCCACGAGACAGGTTCCCTGAGGTCCCCGTCGTAATTCGAGAGCACCTGCCGTAACTCGAGAAAATCCAGGAGGTTCTCCCCTACAGGCAAAATGAGGCCTATTTCCACTGACGCATCTAGAGGCTAAGCACACCTAACCTCTGGAACTTCCAATGGTTCCTTCACACACTTGCTGCAACTCAAGAGCTTTCCCGACATACCCGTCTACACTCAAAGGAAGCACGAGGTCCCGCCCACATCCAGAGAAGCCCCGATCCCCCCTCGAGGCTCCAAAGGAGAGATCTTTTAACTGCTTGCATTTCCCGAGTCAAAGACCTTGTGTTGAGTTGGGACCGGAAACTGAGGATTCCTCTCCAGTGCTGACGTGATTTTTGGGTACTTCTGGACTCTCCCAGGGGAGTCAGTCCTCGTCTCGAGTGGGGAAATGCACGTGGGCTTTCCTCCCTAACGGTGGCAGCAGTGTCATGCTACCCGACGGGTGGATCAAGGGATGTGTGGCTTTCCCTGTAGGATTTCCCATGAGGCTTTCCCACGAGGCTAACACACAGGGCTGTCCCACGTGCCACCGTGGTGTGAGTCGATCCTCGACGTGACAGTCAAGGCAGTGCAGGTAAAAGAGTTTCCTTTGGAATGGACTCAGTCCTCTGGGGGACTCTTGGAATGGTGGCACGACCCTGGAGTTCCTCTCGCCTTTCCTGTGGAGAGCGCTTCCTCTTGGATGCGACGGGAATGCCAGGAATTCTTTCCCGACCACGCAGGGAAAGGATCCCTCATCTCGAGCTACAAGGAGGAAAAGGGCCTTCTCTGGATGTGCAAGGGACGCTCGCGCTTCCTCTCGAGTGGACAAGGGTATGTCGGGGAACTTCTTGAGTTGCAGCAAGGGTGTGAAGGACCCTATGGAAGTTCCAAAGGTTAGATGTGATTAGCCTCGAGTCGCCTCAGCGGAAATGGGCCTCATCTAGCCTGGAGGGGAGAATCTCCAGGATTTTCTCGAGTTGCGGTAGGTGCTCTCGATTTACGACGGGGACCACAGGGACCCTATCTGGTGGCCTCAGGAAAGGCCACTCTCCGTGCGAGTTGCTTATTGGCCTCTCAGGATTCCTCTCCCTTCAATGCTGGGGCCTAAGACCTTTTGTGAAGTCGGGGCCGTAAACTGAGAATTATTCTCCAGTGCTGACATGGATCTTGGGGTACTTCTGGAGTCTCCCCAGGGGAGTCAGTCCTCGTCTCGAGTGGGGGCATGCACGTGCGCTTTCCTCCTGAGCTGTGGAAGCAGTGTCACGCTTCCCATCGCGTGGATCAAGGGATCTGTGGCTTTCCCTCCCTCAAGGCTTTCCACGAGGCTTTCCTACGAGGCTTTACCACAGGGCTGTCCCACGTGCCACTGTGGTTTGAGTCGATCTTCGGCGTGAAAGTCGAGGCAGTTTGGGGAAAACAGGTTCCTCTGAAATGGACTGAGACATCTGGGGGACTCTTGGAATGGTGGCCTGACCTGGAGTACCTATCCCTTTCCTGTGGAGAGGGCCTCCTCTTGAGATGCGACGGGAACCTCGGGAATTCTTTTTCGACCAAGTAGGGAAAGGATCCCTCATCTCGAGCAAAGAGGCGGAAACGGGGCTCCTTTGGATGTGGGCGGGACCCTTCTGCTTCCTCTCGAGTGCATACGGGTATATCGGGGAACTTCTTGAGTTGCAGCAAGGGTGTGAAGGAACCTTTGGACGGTTCAGGGGTAGGTGTGATTGGCCTCGAGATGCTTCAGCAATAATTCGCCTCTGTTCGCCTGGAGGGGAGAACCTCCAGGATTTTCTCGACTTGCGGCAGGTGCTCTCGACTTACGACGGGGACCTCAGGGACCCGCTCTGGTGGCCTCAGGAAAGGCAGGTCCCCATGCGAGTTGCTAGGGGACCTCCCTGGATTCCTCTACCGTAGATGCCGGAACCTAAGACCTTGTCTGGAGTTGGGGCCGGAACGTGAGGATTTCTCTCCAGGCCTGACATGGATCCTGGGGTACTTCTGGAGTCTCCCCAGGCGATTCAGTCCTCATCTCGAGTGGGGCATGCACGTGCGCTTTCCTCCCGAGCTCTAGAACCAGTGTCAGTCTTCCCGGCCCGACGATCAAGGGATCTGTGGCTTTCCCTCTGGGCATTCCCACCAAGTTTTCCAAACAGGCTTTCCCACAGGGCTGTCCCAAGTGCCACCGTTGTGTGGGTCGATCATCTGCATGAATGTCGAGGCAGTGCAGGGAAAACAGGTGTCCCTGGCATGGACTGAGACATCTGGAGGACTCTGGGAATGGTGGCACGACCCTGGAGTTCCTCTGGCCTTTCCTGTGGAGAGCGCCTGTTCTTGAGAGGCGACGGGAACACCGGGAATTCTTTCCCGACCACACACTGAAAGGATTCCCCGTCTCGAGCTAGGAGGCGGAAACGGGGCTCCTCTGGATGTGGGCGGGACTCTCGAGCTTCCTCTCGAGTGGAGACGGGAATGTCGGGGAACTTCTTGATTTGCAGCAAGGGTGTGAAGGACTCTTTGGAAGTTCCAGAGTTTAGGTGTGATTAGCCTCGAGACGCCTCAGCGGAAATGGGCCTCATTTCGCCTGGAAGGAAGAACCTCCTGGATTTTCTCGAGTTGTGGCAGGTGCTCTCCAATTATGACGGGGACCTCAGGGACCTGCTCTGGTGGCCTCAGGAAAGACCATTCCCCATGCGAGTTGCTCGGGGGCCTCTCGGGATTCCTCTTCCATCGATGCCGGGTCTAAGACCTTGTGTGGAGTCGGTGCTGGAACCTGAGGATTCCTCTCCAGTGCTGACATGGATCTTGGGGTACTTCTGGAGTCTCCCCAGGGGAGTCAGTCCTCGTCTCGAGTGGGGGCATGCACGTGCGCTTTACTCTCGAGCTGTAGCAGCAGTGTCACGCTTCCCTTCGCGTGGCTCAAGGGATCTGTGGCTTTCCCTCGAGGCTTTCCCAGGAGGCTTTCCCACGAGGCTTTCCACAGGGCTGTCCCACGTGCCACCGTGGTGTGACTCGATCCTCGGCTTGATGTCGAGGCAGTGCGAGGGAAACAGTTTTCCCTGGAATGGACTGAGACATCTGCGGGACTCTGGGAATGGTGGCACGACCCTGGAGTTCTTCTTGCCTTTCCTGTGGAGAGTGCCTCCTCTTGAGATGCGACGGGAATGCCGGGAATTCTTCCCCGACCACGCAGGAAAGGATCCCTCCTCTCGAGCAAGGAGGCGGAAACGGGTTCCTCTGGATGTGGAGCGGGATTCTCGTGCTTCCTCTCGAGTGGAGACGGATATGTCGGGAACCTCTTGAGTTGCAGCAAGGGTGTGAAGGACCCTTTGGAAGTTCCAGAGGTTAGTGTGAATTAGCCTCGAGACGCCTCAGCGGAAATGGGCCTCATCTCGCCTGGAGGGGAGAACCTCTTGATTTTCTCGAGTTGCGGCAGGTGCTCTCGACTTACGACGGGGACCCTGGGACCCGCTCTGGAGGCCTCAGTAAAGGCCAGTTCCCATGCGAGTTGCTCGGGGCCTCTCGGGATTCCTCTCCGTCGATGCTGGGCCTAAGACCTTGTGTGGAGTCAGTGTCGGAACCTGAGGATTCCTCTCCAGTGCTGACATGGATCTTGGGGTACTTCTGGAGTCTCCCCAGGGAGTCAGTCCTCGTCTTGAATGGGGGCATGCACGTGCGCTTTCCTCCCGAGCGTAGCAGCAGTGTCGCGCTTCATAGGCGTGGATCAAGGGATCTGGAGGCTTTCCCACGAGGCTTTCCCACAGGGCTGTCCCACATGCAACCGTGGTGTGAGTCGATCCTCGCTTGAAAGTCGAGGCAGTGCAGGGAAAACAGGTTTCCTGGAATGGACTGAGACATCTGGGGACACTGGGAATGGTGGCACGACCCTGGAGTTCCTCTCACCTTTCCTGTGGAGAGCGCCTCCACTTGAGATGTGACGAAACGGCGGGAATTCTTTCCGACCACGGCAGTGAAAGGATCCCTCCTCTCGAGCTAGGAGCGGAAACGGGGCTCCTCTGGATGTGGGCGGGACTCTCGTGCTTCCTCTCGAGTGGAGACGGGTATGTCGGGGAACTTCTTGAGTTGCAGCAAGGGTGTGAAGGACCTTTGGAAGTTCCAGAGCTTAGGTGTGATTAGCCTGGTGACGGCCTCAGCGGAAATGGGCCTCATCTCGCCTGGAGGGGAGAACCTCCTGGATTTTCTCGAGTTGCGGCAGGTGTTCTCTTACGACGGGGACCTCAGGGACCCGCTCTGGTGGCCTCAGGAAAGGCCAGTCCCCATGCGAGTTGCTCGGGGCCTCTCGGATTCCTCTCCGTCGATGCCGGGCCTAAACCTTGTGTGGAGTCAGTGCGGAACCTGAGGATTCCTCTCCAGTGCTGACATGATCTTGGGTACTTCTGGAGTCTCCCCAGGGGCGTCAGTCCTCGTCTCCAGTGGGGCATGCAGGTGGCGCTTTCCTCCCGAGCTGTAGCAGGAGTGTCACGCTCCCTTCATGTGGATCAAGGGATCTGTGGCTTTCCTATAGGCTTTCCCACGAGGCTTTCCGCACGAG
>NW_017199394.1:0-7355 GCF_001704415.2 Capra hircus | reverse complement strand
ACGGCTGCTTCAGCTCGGAGGAAAGCGCACGTGCATTCTCCCACTCGAGACGACGACTGACTCCCCTGGGAGACTCAGAAGTACCAAGATCCATGTCAGCACTGGAGGTGAATGCTCAGGTTCGGCACCTACTCCACAGAAGATCTTAGGCCCCGGCATCGACGGGAGAGGAATCCCAGAGGCCACCGAGCAACTCGCATGGGGACTGGCCTTTCCTGAGGCCAACAGAGCGGGTCCCTGAGGTCCCTATCGTAAGTCGAGAGCACCTGCCGCAACTCGAGAAAATCCAGGAGGTTCTCCCCTCCAGGCGAGATGAGGCCCATTTCCGCTGAGACGTCTCGAGGCTAATCAACCTAACCTCTGGAACTTCCAAAGGGTCCTTCACACCCTTACTGCAACTCAAGAATTTCCCCGACATATCCGTCTCCACTCGAGAGGACACGAGAGTCGCGCCCACATCCAGAGGAGCCCTGATTCCGCCTCCTAGATCGAGAGGAGGGATCCTTTCCCTGCGTCGTTGGGAAAGAATTCCCGGCGTCCGTCGCATCTCAAGAGGAGGCGCTCTCCACAGGAAAGGCGAGAGGAACTCCAGGGTCGTGCCACCATTCCTAGAGTCCCCCAGATATCTCCATCCATTCCAGGGAAACCTGATTTCCCTTCACTGCCTCGACTTTCAAGCCGAGGATCGACTCACACCACGGTGGCACGTGGACAGCCTGTGGGAAAGCCTCGTTGGAAAGCCTCGTGGGAAAGCCTCGGGGAAAGGAGCGAAAGCGACAGATCCCTTGATCCACGAGAAGGGAAGCGTGACCCTCCTGCTACAGCTCGGGAGGAAAGCGAACGTGCATGCCCCCACTCGAGACGAGGACTGACGCCCCTGGGGAGACTCCAGAAGTACCCAAGATCCATGTCAGCACTGGAGAGGAATCCTCAGGTTCCGGCACCGAATCCACACAAGTTCGTAGGCCCCGGCATCGACGGGATAGGAATCCCGAGAGGCCCTGAGCAACGCGCATGTGGACTGGCCTTTCCTGAGTCCACCAGAGCGGGTCCCTGAGGTCCCCGTCATAAGTCGAGAGCCCCTCCGTAACTCAAGAAAATCCAGGAGGTTCTCCCCTCCAGGCAAGATGAGGCCCATTTCCGCTGAGGCGTCTTGAGGCTAATCACACCTAACCTCTGGAACTTCCAAAGGGTCCTTCACACCCTTGCTGCAACTCAAGAAGTTCCCCGACATACCCGTCTCCACTCGAGAGGAAGCACGAGAGTCCGCCCACATCCAGAGGAGCCCCATTTCTGCCTCTTAGCTCCAGAGGTGGATCCTTTCCGTGCGTTGTCTGGAAAGAATTCGCCGCGTTCCCGTCGCATCTCAAGAGGGGACACTTTACACAGGAAAGGCGTGAGGAACTGCAGGGTCGTTCCACATTCCCAGAGTCCCCCAGATGTCTCAGGCCATTTCAGGGAAACCTGTTTTCCCTGCACTGCCTCGACTTTCAAGCTGAGGATCGACTCACACGACGGTGGCACGTGGGACAGCCCTGTGGGAAAGCCTCGTGGGAAAGTCTCGTGAGAAAGCCTCGAAGGAAAGCCACAGATCCCTTAATCCAAGTGAAGGGAAGCGTGACACTGCTGCTACAGCTCGGAGGAAAGCGCACCTGCATGCCCACACTTGAGACGAGGACTGACTCCCCTGGGGAGACTCCATAAGTACCCGAAGATCCATGTCAGCCCTGGAGAGGAATCCTCACGTTCCAGCACGACTCCACACAAGGTCTTAGGCCCCGGCATCAGGGGAGAGGAATCCCGAGCGCCCCCCGTGCAACTCGTATGGGGACCTGCATTTTCCTGAGGCCACCAGAGCGGGTTCCTGATGTCCCCGTCATAAGTCAAGAGCACCTGCCGCAACTCGAGAAAATACAGGAGGTTCTCCCTTCCAGGCGAGATGAGGTCCATTTCCGCTGAGGCGTCTCGAGGCTAATCACACCTAACCTATGGAACTTCCAAAGGGTCCTTCACACCCTTGCTGCAACTCAAGAAGTTCCCCGACATACCGTCTCCACTCGAGAGGAAGCATGAGAGTCCCACCCATATACAGAGGAGCCTCGTTTCCACCTCATGGCTCGAGAGGAGGGATCCTTTCACTGCGCGGTCGGGAAAGAATTCCCGGCATTCTCCTCGCATCTCAAGAGGAGGCGCTCTCCACAGGAAAGGCGAGAGGAACTCCAGGGTCGTGCCAACATTCCCAGAGTCCCCCAGATGTCTCAATCCATTCTAGGGAAACCTTTTTCCCTGCACTGCCTCGACTGTCAAGCCGAGGATCGACTCACAGCACGGTGGCACGTGGGACAGCCCTGTGGGAAAGCCTCGTTGGAAAGCCTCGTGGGAAAGCCTCGAGTGATAACCACAAATCCCTTGATCCATGCGAAGGGAAGTGTGACACTGCTGCAAAGCTCGGGAGGAAAGCGCACGTGCATGCCCCCACTCGAGCCGAGGTCTGACGCCCCTGGGGATACTCCAGAAGTCCCCGAAGATCCATGTCGGCATTGGAGAGGAATCCTCAGGTTCCGGCACTGACTCCACACAAGATCTTAGGCCCCGGCATCGACGGGAGAGGAATCCCGAGAGGCCCCGAGCAACTCGCATGGGAACTGGCCTTTCCTGAGGCCACCAGAGCGGGTCCCTGAGGTCCCCGTCGTAAGACGAGATAACCTGCCGCAACTCGAGAAAATCCAGGAGGTTCTCCCCCTCCAGGCGAGCTGAGGCCCATTTCCGCTGAGGTATCTCAGGCTAATCACAACTTACCTCTGGAACTTCCAAAGGGTCATTCACACCCTTGCTGCAACTCAAGAAATTCCCCGACATACCCGTCTCCACTCGAGAGGAAGCACGAGAGTCCTGCCCACATCCAGAGGAGCCCCGTTTCCGCCTCCTAGCTGGAGAGGAGGGATCCTTTCACTGCGGGTCGGGATGGAATTCCCGGTGTTCCCGTCACATCTCAAGAGGAGGCGCTCTCCACCGGAAAGGCGAGAGGAATTTCAGGGTCGTGCCACCATTCCCAGAGTCCCCTGGATGTCTCAGTCCATTCCAGGGAAACCTGTTTTCCCTGCACTGCCTCGCTTTCAAGCCGAGGATCGACTCACACAACGGTGGCACGTGGGACAGCCCTGTGAAGAAAGCCTCGTGGGAAAGACTCTTGGGAAAGCCTAGATGGAAAGCCACAGATCCGTTGGATCCACGCGAAGGGAAGCGTCACTCTGCTGCTTACAGCTCGGGAGGAAAGTGCACGTGCATGCCCCCACTCGGAGTAGAGGACTGACTGCCCTGGGGAGAGACACCAGAAGTACCCCAAGATCCATGTCAGCACTGGAGAGGAATCCTCAGGTTCCCGGCACCGAGTCCACACAAGATCTAAGGCCCCGGCATCGACAGGAGAGGAATCCCGAGAGGCCCCCCGTGCAACTCGCATGGGGACTGGCCTTTCCTGAGGCCACCAAGCGGGTCCCTGAGTTCCCCGTCGTAAGTCGAGAGCACCAGCCGCAACTCGAGAAAATCCAGGAGGTTCTCCCCTCCAGGCGAGCTGAGACCTATTTCTGCTGAGGTATCTCGAGGCTAATCACACCTTACCTCTGGAACTTCCAAAGGGTCCTTCACACCCATGCTGCAACTCAAGAAGTTCCCCGACATACCCGTCTCCACACGAGTGGAAGCACGAGAGTCCCGCACACATTCAGAGGAGCCCACGTTTCCGCCTCCTAGCTCGAGAGGAGGGATCCTTTCCCTGCGTGGTCCGGAAAGAATTCCCGGAGTTTCCGACGCATCTCAAGAGGAGGCGCTCTCCACAGGAAAGGCGAGAGGAAGTTCAGGGTCGTGCCACCATTCACAGAGTCCCCCAGAAGTCTCAGTCCATTCCAGGTAAACCTGTTTTCCCTGCACTGCCTCGACTTTCAAGGGAAGGATCGACTCACACCAAGGTGGCACGTGGGACAGCCCTGTGGGAAAGCCTCGTGGGAAAACCTCGTGGGAAAGCCTGGAGGGAAAAGCCCCAGATCCCTTGATCCACGCGAAGGGAAGCGCGACACTGCTGTTACAGCTCGGGAGGAAAGCACACCTGCATGCCCCCACTCGAGACGAGGACTGACTCCCTGGGGAGACTCCAGAAGTACCCCAAGTTCCATGTCAGCACTGGACAGGAATCCTCAGGTTCTGGCACCGACTCCACAGAAGGTCTTAGGCCCCCGGCATCGACGGGAGAGGAATCCCGAGAGGCCCCAGAGCAACTCGTATGGGACTGGCCTTTCCTGAGGCCACCAGAGCGGGTCCCTGAGGTCCCATCGTAAGTCGAGAGCACCTGTCGCAACTCGAGAAAATCCAGGAGGTTATCCCCTCCAGGCGAGATGAGGCCCATTTCCGCTGAGGCGGTCTCGAGGCTAATCACACCTAACCTCTGGAACTTCCAAAGGGTCCCTCAAACCCTTGCTGCAACTTAAGAAGTTCCCCGACATACCCGTCTCCCCTCAAGAGGAAGCAAGAGAGTCCCGCCCACATCCAGAGGAGTCCCGTTTCCGCCTCCTAACTCGAGAGGAGGGATCCATTCCCTGCGTGGTCGGGGAAGAATTCCCGGCTTTCCAGTCGCCAGCTCAAGAGGAGGCGCTCTCCACAGGAAAGGCCAGAGGAACTCCTGGGTCGTGCCACCATTCCCAGAGTCCCCCAGATATCTGCAGTCCATTCCAGGGAAACCTGTTTTCCCTGCACTGCCTCGACGTTCAAGCAGAGGATCGATTCACACCACGGCGGCACGTGGGACATCCCTGTGGGAAAGCCTCGTGGAAAGCCTCGTCTGAAAGCCTCGAGGGAAAGCCACAGATCCCTTGATCCACGCGAAGGGAACCGCGACACTGCTGCTACAGCTCGGAAGGAAAGCGCACGTGCATGCCCCCACTCGAGACGAGGACTGACTCCCCTGGGGAGACTACAGAAGTACCCCAAGATCCATGTCAGCACTGGAGAGGAAACCTCAGGTTCCGGCACCGGCTCCACACAAGATCTTAGGCCTCGGCAATGAGGGGAGAGGAATCCCGAGAGGCCCCAGAGCAACTCGCATGGGGACTGGCCTTTCCTGAGGCCACCAGAGCGGGTCCCTGAGGTCCCCGTCGTAAGTCGAGAGCACCTTCTGCAATTCGAGAAAATCCAGGAGGTTCTCCCCTCCAGGCGAGATGAGGCCCATTTCCGCTGAGGGGTCTCGAAGCTAATCACACCTAAACTCTGGAACTTCCAAAGGGTTCCTCCACACCCTTACTGCAACTCAAGAATTTCCCCGACATATCCGTCTCCACTCGAGAGGAAGCACGAGAGTCGCGCCCACATCCAGAGGAGCCCTGATTCCGCCTCCTAGATCGAGAGGGAGGGATCCTTTCCCTGCGTCGTTGGGAAAGAATTCCCGGCGTCCGTCGCATCTCAAGAGGAGGCGCTCTCCACAGGAAAGGCGAGAGGAACTCCAGGGTCGTGCCACCATTCCTAGAGTCCCCCAGATATCTCCATCCATTCCAGGGAAACCTGATTTCCCTTCACTGCCTCGACTTTCAAGCCGAGGATCGACTCACACCACGGTGGCACGTGGGACAGCCTGGTGGGAAAGCCTCGTAGTCGGGAAAGCCTCGTGGGAAAGGCCTCGAGCGAAAGCGACAGATCCCTTGATCCACGAGAAGGGAAGCGTGACCCTCCTGCTACAGCTCGGGAGGAAAGCGAACGTGCATGCCCCCACTCGAGACGAGGACTGACGCCCCTGGGAGACTCCAGAAGTACCCCAAGATCCATGTCAGCACTGGAGAGGAATCACTCAAGTTCCGGCACCGAATCCACACAAGTTCGTAGGCCCCGGCATCGACGGGATAGGAATCTCGAGAGGCCCTGAGCAACGCGCATGTGGACTGGCCTTTCCTGAGTCCACCAGAGCGGTCCCTGAGGTCCCCGTCATAAGTCGAGAGCCCCTCCGTAACTCAAGAAAATCCAGGAGGTTCTCCCCTCCAGGCAAGATGAGGCCCATTTCCGCTGAGGCGTCTTGAGGCTAATCACACCTAACCTCTGGAACTTCCAAAGGGTCCTTCACACCCTTGCTGCAACTCAAGAAGTTCCCGACATACCCGTCTCCACTCGAGAGGAAGCACGAGAGTCCCGCCCACATCCAGAGGAGCCCCATTTCTGCCTCTTAGCTCCAGAGGTGGATCCTTTCCGTGCGTTGTCTGGAAAGAATTCGCCGCGTTCCCGTCGCATCTCAAGAGGGGACGCTTTACACAGGAAAGGCGTGAGGAACTGCAGGGTCGTTCCACCATTCCCAGAGTCCCCCAGATGTCTCAGGCCATTTCAGGGAAACCTGTTTTCCCTGCACTGCCTCGACTTTCAAGCTGAGGATCGACTCACACGACGGTGGCACGTGGGACAGCCCTGTGGGAAAGCCTCGTGGGAAAGTCTCGTGGGAAAGCCTCGAAGGAAAGCCACAGATCCCTTAATCCAAGTGAAGGGAAGGTGACACTGCTGCTACAGCTCGGGAGGAAAGCGCACCTGCATGCCCACACTTGAGACGAGGACTGACTCCCCTGGGGAGACTCCATAAGTACCCGAAGATCCATGTCAGCCCTGGAGAGGAATCCTCACGTTCCAGCACCGACTCCACACAAGGTCTTAGGCCCGGCATCAGGGGAGAGGAATCCCGAGAGGCCCCGAGCAACTCGTATGGGGACCTGCCTTTCCTGAGGCCACCAGAGCGGGTTCCTGATGTCCCGTCATAAGTCAAGAGCACCTGCCGCAACTCGAGAAAATACAGGAGGTTCTCCCTTCCAGGCGAGATGAGGTCCATTTCCGCTGAGGCGTCTCGAGGCTAATCACACCTAACCTATGGAACTTCCAAAGGTCCTTCACACCCTTGCTGCAACTCAAGAAGTTCCCGACATACCGTCTCCACTCGAGAGGAAGCATGAGAGTCCCACCATATACAGAGGAGCCTCGTTTCCACCTCATGGCTCGAGAGGAGGGATCCTTTCACTGCGGTCGGGAAAGAATTCCCGGCATTCTCCTCGCATCTCAAGAGGAGGCGCTCTCCACAGGAAAGGCGAGAGGAACTCCAGGGTCGTGCCAACATTCCCAGAGTCCCCCAGATGTCTCAATCCATTCTAGGGAAACCTTTTTCCCTGCACTGCCTCGACTGTCAAGCCGAGGATCGACTCACAGCACGGTGGCACGTGGACAGCCCTGTGGAAAGCCTCGGGAAAGCCTCGTTGGAAAGCCGTCGAAGATGATAACCACAAAATCCCTTGATCCATGCGAAGGAAGTGTGACACTGCTGCAAAGCTCGGGGGAGGAAA
>NW_017199393.1:0-7355 GCF_001704415.2 Capra hircus | reverse complement strand
GTCGTAGCCGGGCCCTAAGACCTTGTGTCGTGTCGGTGCCGGAACTGAGTATTCTCTCTCCAGTGCTGACATGGATTTTGGGGTACTTCTGGAGTCTCCCCAGGGGAGTCAGTCTCGTCTCGAGTTGGGGCTTGCACGTGTGCTTTCCTCCAGAGCTGTAGCAGCAGTGTCACGCTTCCTTCGTGTGGATCAAGGGATCAGTGGCTTTCCCTCGAGGGTTTACCACGACGCTTTCCACGAGGCTTTCCACAGGGCTTTCCCTCGTGCAACGTGGTGTGAGTCGATCCTCGGCTTGAAAGTGGAGGCAGTGCCAGGAAACAGTTTTCCCTGGAATGGACTGAGACATCTTGGGGACTCTGGGAATGGTGGCACGACCCTGGAGTTCCTCTCGCCTTTCCTGTGGCGAGCGCCTCCTCTTGAGATGCGATGGGAATGCAGGGAATTCTTTCCCGACACGCACTGAAAGGATCCCTCCTCTCGAGCTATGAGGCAGAGAAGGGGCTCCACTGGATATGGGCGGGATCCTTTGCTTCCTCTCAAGTGGCGACGGGTATGTTGGGGAACTTCTTGAGTTGAAGCAAGGGTGTGAAGGACTCTTTGGAAGTTCGAGAGTTTAGGTGTGATTAGCCTCGAGACGCCTCAGCGGAAATGGGCCTCATCTCACCTGGAGGGGAGAACCTCCTGGATTTTCTCGAGTTGCGGCAGGTGCTCTCGACTTACGACCTGGACCTCAAGTACCCGCTTAGGTGGCCTGAGGAAAGGCCAGTCCCCATGCGAGTTGCTCGGGGGCCTCTCGGGATTCCTCTCCCTTCGATGTCGGGGCCTAAGACCTTGTGTGCAGTCGGTGCCGGAACCTGAGGATTCCTTTCCAGTGCTGACATGGATCTTGGGCTACCTCTGGAGTCTCCCCAGGGGATTCAGGCCTCGTCTCGAGTGGGAGCATGAGTGTGCCCTTTCCTCCCATGCTGTAGCAGCAGTGTCATGCTTCTGCTTGCGTGGACCAAGGGATCTGTGACTTTCCCTCGAGTCTTTCCCACGAGGCTCTCCACAGGGCTGTCCCACGTGTCTCGGTGGTGTGAGTCGATCCTCGGCGTGAAAGCCGAGGCAGTGCAGGGAAACACAGGTTCCTGTGGAATGGACTGAGACATCTGGGGAGTCTTGGAATGGTGGCACGACCCTGCAGTTCCTCTCCCCTTTCCTTTGGAGAGCGCCTCCTCTTGAGATGCGATGGGAATGCCGGAAATTCTTTCCCGACCATGTAGGGAAAGGATCCCTCATCTCGAGCTACGAGCCGGAAACGGAGCTCCTCTGGATGTGGCCGGGACCCTCGTGTTTCCTCTTGAGTGGAGACGGGTATGTCAGGGAACTTCTTGAGTTGCAGCATGACTGTGAAAGACTCTTTTGAAGTTCCAGAGTTCACGTGTGATTAGCCTCGAGACACCTCAGTGGAAACGGGCCTCATCTCGCCTGCAGGGGAGAACCTCCTGGATTTTCTCGAGTTGCGTCAGGTGCTCTCGAGTTACGACGGAGACATCAGGGACCCGCTCTGGTGACCTGAGGAAAGGCCAGTCCCCATGCGAGGTGCTAGGGGCTCTCAGGATTCCTCTCCCGTCTATGCCGGGGCCTAAGACTTGTGTGGAGTCGGACCGGAACCTGAGGATTCCTCTCCAGTGCTGACATGGATCTTGGCGTACTTCTGGAGTCTCCCAAGCTTGCGTCAGTCCTCGCTCGAGTGGGGTCATGCACGTGCGCTTTCCTCCCCGAGCGGTAGCAGCAGTGTCGCGCTTCCCATCTCGTGGATCAAGGTATCTGTGGCTTTCCCTCGAGGCTTTCCCACGAGGCTTTCCCACGAGGCTTTGCCACAGGCTGTCCCACGTGCCACAGTGGTGTGAGTCGATCCTCGCTTGAAAGTCGAGTCAGTGCGGGAAAACAGGTTTCCCTGGAATGGACTGAGACATCTGGGGGACTCGGAGAATGGTGGCATGTCCCTGGAGTTCCTCTCGCCTTTCCTGTGGAGAGCGCCTCCTCTTGAGATGCGACGAGAAACGCCGGGAATTCTTTCCGACCTCGAAGGGAAAGGATCCCTCCTCTCGAGCTATGAGGCGGAAACGGGGCTCCTCTGGATGTGGGCGGAACTATCGTGCTTCCTCTTAAGTGCAGACGGGTATGTCGGGGAACTTCTTGATTTGCAGCAAGGGTGTGAAGGACCTTTGGAAGTTCCAGAGTTTTAAGTGTGCTTAGCCTTGAGATGTGTCAGCGGAAATAGGCTTCATTTTGCCTGGAGGGGAGAACATCCTTGATTTTCTCCAGTTGCGGCAGGTGCTCTCGACTTACAATGGGGACCGCAGGGACCCGCTCTGGTGGCCTCAGGAAAGGCCAGTCAAGATCCAAGACAGCATTGGAGAGGGAGAGACATCACGAGAGGCTCCCGAGCAACTCGCATGGGGACTGGCCTTTCCTGAGGCCACCAAAGCGGGTCCCTGAGGTCCCCGTCGTAAGTCGAGAGCACCTGGCGCAACTCGAGAAAATCCAGGAGGTTCTCCCCTCCAGGCGAGATGAGACCCATTTGCGCTGAGGCATCTCGAGGCTAATCACACCTAACCTCTGGAACTTCCAAAGGGCCCTTCACACCATTGCTGCAACTCAAGAAGTTCCCCGACATACCCGTTTCCACTCGAAAGGAAGCACGAGAGTCCCGCCCACAACCAGAAGAGCCCCGTTTCAGCCTCATAGCTCGAGAGGAGGGATCCTTTCCCTTCGTGGTCGGGAAAGAATTTCCGGCGTTCCCGTCCCATCTCAAGAAGAGGCGCTCTCCACAGGAAAGGAGAGAGGAACTCAGGGTCGTGCCACCATTCACAGAGCCCCCAGATGTCTCAGTCGATTCCAGGGAAACCTGTTTTCCCCGCAATGCCTCGACTTTCAAGCCGAGGATCGACTCAGAACTCAGTGGCACGTGGGAGAGCCCTGTGAAAAGCCTAGTGGGAAAGCCTCGTGGGAAAGCCTACTGAGAAAGCCACAGATCCCTGGATCCACGCAAAGGGAAGCGTGACACTGCTGCTAAAGCTCGGGAGGAAAGCGCACGTGCACGCCACACTCGCGACGAGGACTGACTCCCCTGGGAGACTCCAGAAGTACCCCAAGATCCATGTCAGAACTGGAGAGGAATCCTCAGGTTCCAGCACCGACTCCACACAATGTCTCAGGCCCCGGCATAGACGGGAGAGGAATCGCTAGAGGCCACGAGCAACTCGCATGGGGACGGGCCTTTCCTGAGGGCACTAGAGCGTGTCCCTGAGGTCCCCGTCGGAAGCCGAGAGCACCTGGGGCAACTCGAGAAAATCCAGGAGGTTCTCCCCTCCAGGCGAGATGAGGCCCATTTCCGCTGAGGAGTCTCGAGGCTTATCACACCTAAACTCTGGAACTTTCAAAGGGTCCTTCACACCTTTGCTGCAACTCAAGAAGTTCCCGACATACCCGTCTCCACTCGAGAGGAAGCACGAGAGTGCCGCCCTCATCCTTAGGAGCCCCTTTTCCGCTTCCTAGCTCGAGAGGAGGGATCCTTTCCCTGCGTGGTCGGGAAAGAATTCCGGCGTTCCGTCGCATCTCAAGAGGAGGCACTCTCCACAGGAAAGGCGAGAGGAACTCCAGGTCACGCCACCATTCCCAGAGTCCCCCAGATGTCTCAGTCCATTCCAGGGAAACCTGTTTCCCTGGACTGCCTCGACTTTCAAGCCGAGGATCGACTCACACCACGGTGGCACGTGGGACAGCCCTGCGGGAAAGCCTCGTGGGAAAGCCTCGTGGGAAACCTTGAGGGAATGCCACAGATCCCTTGTTCATCGCGAAGGGAAGCGTGACACTGCTGCTACAGCTCGGGAGGAAAGCGCACGTGCATGCCCCACTCGAGACGAGGACTGACTCCCTGGGGAGATTCCAGAAGTACCCCAAGATCCATGTCAGCACTGGAGAGGAATCCTCAGGTTCTGGCACCGAATCCACAAAAGGTCTTAGGCCCGGCATCGACGTGAGAGGAATACCGAGAGGCCCCGAGCAACTCCATGGGGACTGGCCTTCCTGAGGCCACCAGAGCGGGTCCCTGAGGTACCCGTCGTAAGTTGAGAGCACCTGCCGCAACTCGAGAAAATCCAGGAGGTTCTCCCCTCCAGGCGAGATGAGGCCCATTTCCGCTGAGGAGTCTCGAATCTTATCACACAAGCTCTGGAACTTCCAAAGGGTCCTTCACACACTTGCTGCAATTCAAGAAGATCCCCGACATACCAGTCTCCACTCGAGAGGAAGCACGAGAGTCCTGCGCACACCCAGAGGAGCCCCGTTTCCGCCTCCTAGCTCGAGAGGAGGGATCCTTTCCCTGCGTGGTCGGGAAAGAATTCCCGGTGTTTCCGTCACATCTCAAGGGGAGGTGCTCTCCACAGGAAAGGCGAGAGGAACTCCAGGGTGGTGCCACCATTCCAGAGCCCCCAGATGTCTCAGTCCATTCCAGGGAAACCTGTTTTCCTGCACTGCCTCGACTTTCAATCCGAAGAACGACTCACACCACGGTGGCAAGTGGGACAGCCCTGTGGGAAATCCTCATGAAAAAGCATCGTGGGAAAGCCTCCAGATAAAGCCAGAGATCCCTGGATCCTGGCGAAGGGAAGCGTGACACTGCTGCTACAGCTCTGGAGGAAAGTGCACATGAATGCCCCCCACTAGAGATGAGGACTGACTCACCTGGGAGACTCCAGAAGTACCCCAAGAACCATGTAAGCACTGGAGAGTTTATTCTCAGGTTCCAGCACGACTCCACACAAGGTATAAGGCGCCGGCATTGACGGGAGAGGAATTCCGAGATGCCCCCAAACAACTCGCATGGGGACTGGCCTTTCCTGAGGAAATCAGAGCGGGTCCCTGAGGTCCCATCGTAAGTCGAGAGCACCTGCCGCAACTCGAGAAAATCCAGGAGGTTTCCCCTCCAGGCGAGATGAGGCCCATTTCCGCTGAGGCGCCTCGAGGCTAATCACACCTAAACTCTGGAACTTCCAAAGGATCCTTCACACCCTTGCTGCAACTCAAGAAGTTACCCGACACACCCGTCTCCACTCGAGAGGAAGCACGAGAGTCCCGCCCACATCCAGAGGAGCCCTGTTTCCGCTCCTAGCTCGAGAGGGGGATCATTTCGCTGCGTGGTCGGGAAAGAAATCCGGGCGTTCCCGTCGCATCTCAAGAGGAGGCGCTCCCCACAGGAAAGGCGAGAGGAACTCCAGGGTCGTGCCACATTCCCAGAGTCCACCAGATGTCTCAGTCCATTCCAGGGAAAACTGTTTTCCCTGCACTGCCGACTTTCAAGCGAGGATCGACTCACACCACGGTGGCACGTGGGACAGCCTGTGGGAAAGCTCGTGGGAAAGCCACGAGGGAAAGGCCCTGATCCCTTGATCCTCGCGAAGGGAATCGGACACTGCTGCTTCAGCTCGGAAGAAATCGCACGTGCATGCCCCACTCGAGACGAGGACTGACTACCCTGGGGAGACTCCAGAAGTACCCAAGATCCATGTCGGCACTGGAGAGGAATCCTCAGGTTCCGGCACCCACTCCACACAAGATCTTAGGCCCCGGCATTGACGGGAGAGGAATCCCGAGAGGCCCCGAGCAACTCGCATGGGGACTGCCTTTCCTGAGGCCACCAAGCGGGTGGCCTGAGATTCCTGTCGAAAGTCGAGAGAACCTGCCGCAACTCGAGAAAATCCAGGAGGTTCTCCCCTCCAGGCGAGATGAGGCCCATTTCCGCTGAGGCATCTCGAGGCTAATCACACCTAACCTATGGAACTTCGAAAGGGTCCTTCACACCCTTGCCGGCAACTCAAGAAGTTCCCCGACGATACCCGTCTCCACTCGAGAGGGAAGCACGAGAGTCCCGCCACATCCAGAGGAGCCCCGTTTCCGCCTCCTAGCTCGAGAGGAGGGATCCTTTCCCTGCGTGTTCGGGAAAGAATTCCGGAGTTCCCTTCGCATCTCAAGAAGAGCGCTCTCCACAGGAAAGGCGAAAGGAACTCCAGGGTCGTGCCACCATTCCCAGAGTCCCCAGAAGTCTCAGTCCATTCCAGGGAAACCTGTTTTCCTGCACTGCCTCGACTTTCAAGCTCACGATCGACCTACCCACGGTGGCACGTGGGACAGCCCTGTGGGAAAGCCTCGTGGGAATCCTCATGGGAAAGCCTCGAGGGAAAGACACAGATCCCTTGATCCACGCGAAGGGAAGCGTGACACTGCTGCTACAGCTCGGGAGGAAAGCACAGGTGCATGCCCCCACTCGAGAGGAGGACTGACTCCCCTGGGAGACTGCAGAAGTACCCCCAAGATCCATGTCAGCACTGGAGAGGAATCCTCAGGTTCCGGCACCGACTCCACACAAGGTCTTAGGCCCGGCATCGACGGGAGAGGAATCCCGAGAGGCCCCGAGCACTCGCATGGGGACTGGCCTTTCCTGAGGCACCAGAGCGGGTCCCTGAGGTCCCCGTCGTAAGTCGAGACCACCTGACGCAACTCGAGAAAATCCAGGAGGTTCTCCCCTCCAGGCGAGATGAGGCCCATTTCCGCTGAGGGGGCTCGAGGCTAAAAACATCTAACCTCTGGAACTTCGAAAGTGTCCTTCACACCCTTGCTGCAACTCAAGAAGTTCCCGACATACCCGTCTCCACTCGAGAGGAATGCACGAGAGTCCGCGCCCACAGCCAGAGGAGCCCGTTTCCGCTTCTAGCTCGAAAGGAGTGGTCCTTTCCCTGCGTGGTCGGGAAAGAATTCCCGGCGTTCCCGTCGGCATCTCAAAGAGGAGGCGCTCTCCACAGGAAAGGCGAGAGGGACTCCAGGGTCGTGCCACGATTCCAGAGTCCCCCAGATTTCTCAGTCCATTCCAGGGAAACCTGTTTTCCCTGCACTGCCTTGACTTTAAGCCGACGATCGACCTACACCACGTGGCACGAGGGACAGCCCTGTTGGAAAAGCCTCGAGGTAAAGCCTCGTGGGAAAGCCTCGAGGGAAAGCACAGATCCCTTGATCCTCGCAAAGGGAAGCGTGACACTGCGGCTACAGCTCGGGAGGAAAGCCCACGTGCATGCCCCCACTCGAAGACGAGGACTGACTCCCCTGGGGAGACTCAGAAGTCCCCAAGACCCATGTCATACGGGAGAGGAATCCTCAGGTTCCGGCAAATCCACACAAGGTCTTAGTCACGGCATCGACAGGAGAGGAATCCCGAGAGGCCCCCGAGCACTCGCATGTGGGACTGGCCTTTTTCTGAGGCCACCAGAGCGGGTCCCTGAGGTCCCCGTCGTAAGTCGAGAGCACCTGCCGCCACT
>NW_017199392.1:0-7355 GCF_001704415.2 Capra hircus | reverse complement strand
TTCCTGTGGAGAGCGCCTCCTCTTGAGATGCGACGGAACGCCGGAATTCTTTCCCGACCACGCAGAGAAAGATCCCTCCTCTCGAGCTAGGAGCCGGAAACGTGCTGCTCCTCTGGATGTGGGCGGGACTCTCGTGCCTTCTCTCGAGTGGAGACGGGTATGTCGGGGAACTTCTTGAGTTGTAGCAAGGGTGTGAGGGACCCTTTGGAAGTTCTAGAGGTTAGGTGTGATTAGCCTGAGACGCCTCAGAGGAAATGGCCTCATCTCGCCTGGAGGGGAAACCTCCTGGATTTTTCTCGAGTTTCGGCAGGTGCTCTCGATTACGACGGGGACCTCAGGGACCCGCTCTGGTGGCCTCAG
This sequence comes from Capra hircus, assembly GCF_001704415.2. Taxonomy (NCBI): domain Eukaryota; kingdom Metazoa; phylum Chordata; class Mammalia; order Artiodactyla; family Bovidae; genus Capra; species Capra hircus. Next base: position 6,995 of record NW_017199392.1, on the reverse strand, counting down.
GAAAGGCCAGTCCCCATGCGAGTTTTCTCCGGGGCCTCTTGGGTTCCTCTCCCGTCGATGCCGGGGCCTAAGATTTGTGTGGAGTCGGTGCCGGAACCTGAGGATTCCTAACCATGCTGACATGGATCTTGGGGTACTTCTGGAGTCTCCCCAGGGAAGACAGTCCTCGTCTTTAGTGGGGCATGCACGTGCGCTTTCCTCCCGAGCTGTTCCAGCAGTGTCACGCTTCCCTTCACGTGGATCAAGGGATCTGTGGCTTTCCCTCGAGTCTTTCCCTGAGGCTTTCCCACGAGGCTTTCCCACAGTGCTGTCCCACGTGCCACCGTGGTGTGAGTCGATCCTCGGCTTGAAAGTCGAGGCAGTGAAGGGAAAACAGGTTTCCCTGGAATGGACTGAGAAATTTGGGGTCTCTACGAATGGTGGCACGACCCTGGAGTTCCTCTCGCCTTTCCTTTGGAGAGCGCATCCTCTTGAGGTGCGACGGGTACGCTGGGAATTCTTTCCCAACCACGCAGGGAAAGGATCCCTCCTCTCGAGCTATGCGGCGGAAATGGGGCTCCTCTGGATGTGGGCGGACTCTCATGCTTCTCTCGAGAGGAGACGGTTATGTTGGGGAACTTCTTGAGTTGCAGCAAGGATGTGAAGTATCCTTTGTAAGTTAGAGAGGTTAGGTGTGATTAGCATCGAGACGCCTCAGCACAAATGGGCCTTATTTCGCCTGGAGGGAGAACATCCTGGATTTTCTCGAGTTGCGGCAGATGCTCTCGACTTACGACGGGACCTCTGAGACCCGCTTTATTGGCCTCAGGAAAGGCCAGTCCCATGCGAGTTGCGCGGGGGCCTCTCGGGATTCCTCTCCGTCGATGCAGGGCCTAAGACCTTGTGTGGAGTGGGTGCCGGAACCTGAGGATTCCTCTCCAGTGCTGACATGGATCTTGGGGTACTTCTGGAGTCTCCCCAGGGGAGTCAGTCCTTGTCTCGATTGGGGGCATGCACGTCCGCTTTCCTCCCGAGCTGTAGCAGCAGTGTCACGCTTCCCTTCGGGTGGATCAAGGGATTTGTGGCTTTCCCACGAGGCTTTCTCACAGGGCTGTCCTACGTGCCACCGTGGTGTGAGTCGATCCTCGGCTTGAAAGTCGAGGCATTGCAGGGAAAACAGGTTTCCCTGGAATGGACTGAGACATCTGGGGGACTCTGGGAATGGTGGCACGACCCTGGAGTTCCTCTCGCCTTTCCTGTGGAGGGCGCCTCCTCTTGAGATGCGACGGGAACACCGGGAATTCTTTCCCGACCACGCAGGGAAAGGATCCCTCCCCTCGATATAGGAGGCGGAAACGGGGCTCACTGGATGTGGGCGGGACTCTCGTGCTTCCTCTCGAGTGGTGACGGGTATGTCGGGAACTTCTTGAGTTGCAGCAAGGGTGTGAAGGACCCTTTGGAAGTTCCAGATGTTAGATGTGATTAGCCTCGAGACGCCTCTGTGGAAATGGGCCTCATCTCGCGGGGAAGGGAGAACCTCCTGGATTTCCTCGAGTTGCGCCAGGTGCTCTCGACTCACCCGGGTACCTCAGGGACCCGCTCTGGGGGACTCAGGAAGGGCCAGTCCCCATGCGAGTTGCTCGGGGGCTTCTCGGGATTCCGCTCCCGTCGTTGCCGGGGCCTAAGATCTTGTTTGGAGTTGGTTCCGGAACCTGATGATTCCTCTCCAGTGCTGACATGGATCTTGGGGTACGTCTGGAGTCTCCCCATTGGAGTCAGTAGTCTTCTCGAGTGGGGGCATGCAGGTTCGCTTTCCTCCCGAGCTCTAGCAGCAGTGTCATGCTTCCCTTGGCGTGGATCAAGGGATCAGGGCATTCCCTCGAGGCTTTCCCACGAGGCTTTCCCACGAGGCTTTCCCACAGGGCTGTCCCACGTGCCAACGTAGTGTGAGTCGATCCTCGGCTTGAAAGTCGAGGCAGTGCAGGGAAAACTGGTTTCCCTGGAATGGATTGAGACATCTGGGTGACTCGGGGAATGGTGGCACGACCCTGGAGTTCCTCTCGCCTTTCCTGTGGAGAGCGCCTCCTCTTGAGATGCGACGGGAACACCAGGAATTCTTTCCCGACCACGCATGGAATGGATCCCTCCTCTCGAGCTAGGAGGCGGAAACGGGGCTCCTCTGAATGTGGGCGGGACTCTCGTGCTTCCTCTCAAGTGGAGACGGGTATGTCGGGGAACTTCTTGAGTTGCAGCAAGGGTGTGAAGGACCCTTTGGAAGTTCCAGAGGTTAGGTGTGATTAGCCTCGAGACGCCTCAGCGGAAATGGGCTTCATCTCGCCTGGAGGGGAGAACCTCCTGGATTTTCTCGAGTTGCAGCAGGTGCTCTCGACTTACGACGGGGACCTCAGGGACCCGCTCTGGTGGCCTCAGGAAAGGCCAGTCCCCATGCGAGTTGCTCGGGGGTCTCTCGGGATTCCCCTCCCGTCGATGCCGGGCCTAAGACCTTGTGTGGAGTCGGTGCCGGAACCTGAGCATTCCTCTCCAGTGCTGACATGGATCTTGGGGTACTTCTGGAGTCTCCCCAGGGGAGTCAGGCCTCCTCTCTAGTGGAGGCCTGCAGGGCGCTTTCCTCCCGAGCTGTAACAGCAGTGTCACTCTTCCCTTGGCGTGGATCAAGGGATCAGGGGCATTCCCTCGAGGCTTTCCCACGAGGCTTTCCCACGAGGCTTACCCACTGGGCTGTCCCACTTACCACTGTGGTGTGAGTCAATCCTCGGCGTGAAAGTGAGGCAGTGCTGGGAAAACGGGTTCCTCTGAAATGGACTGAGACATCTGGGGACTCTTGAAATGGTGGCACGACCCTGGAGTTCCTCTTGCCTTTCCTTTGAGAACCCTTGCTCTTGAGATGCCATGGGAACGCGAAAAATCTTTCCTGACTAAGCAGGATAGGATCCTTCATCTCGGAAACGGGGTTCCTCTGAATGTGGGCGGGACCCTCGTGCTTCCTCTCGTGTGGAGACGGGTATGTCGGGGAACTTCTTTGAGTTGCAGCAAGGACCCTTTTTAATTTCCAGAGGTTAGGTGTGATGAGCCTCCAGACACCTCAGAGGAAATGGGCCTCATCCCGCCTGGAGGGGAGAACCTCCTGGATTTTACCCAGTTGCGGCAGGTGCTCTCGAGTTACGACGGGTCCTCAGGGACCGCTCTGGTGCCTCAGGAAAGGCCAGTCCCCATGCGAGTTACAAGGGGGCCTTTAGGGATTCCTCTCCCATCGATGCCGGTGCCTAAGACCTTGTGTGGAGTCGGGGCCAGACCCTGAGGATGCCTCTCCAGTGCTGACATGAATCTTTCCGTACTTCTGGAGTCTCACCAGGGGAGTCAGTCCTCATCTCGTGTGGGGGCATGCACCTGCCATTTCCTCACGACCTGCAGCAGCAGTGTCACGCTTGCCAACGTGTGGATCAAGGGATCTGTCGCTTTCCATTGAGGCTTTCCCACGAGGCTTTCCACAGGGCTGTCCCACGTGCCACGGTGGTGTGAGTCGATCCTCGGCTGTGAACGTCGAGGCAGTGCAGGGAAAACAGTTTCTTCTGGAATGGACTTAGACATCTGGGGGACTCTTGGAATGCTGGCAAGGCCCTGGAGTTCCTCTCGTCTTTCCTGTGGAGAGCGCCTCCTCTTGAGATGCGACGGGAAGGCCGGGAATTCTTTCCCCGACGACGAAGGGAAAGGATCCCTCTTCTCGAGCTATGAGGCGGAAACGGGGCTCCGCCTGGATATGGGCGGGAACCTCGTCCTTCCTCTCGAGTGGATATGGGTATGTCGGAGAACTTCTTGACTTGCAGCAAGGGTGTGAAGGACCCTTTGGAAGTTCCAGAGGTTAGGTGTGATTAGCCTCGAGACACCTCAGCGGAAATGGGCCTCATCTCGCCTGGAGGGAGAACCTCCTGGATTTTCTCGAGTTGCGGCAGGTGCTCTCGAGTTACGACGGAGACCTCAGGGACCCGCTCTGGTGACCTCAGGAAAGGCCAGTCCCCATGCGAGGTGCTAGGGGCTTCTCAGGATTCCTCTCCGTCGATGCCGGGGCCTAAGACCTTGTGTGGAGTCGGACCGGAACCTGAGGATTCCTCTCCAGTGCTGACATGGATCTTGGCGTACTTCTGGAGTCTCCCAAGCTTGCGTCAGTCCTCGGCTCGAGTGTGGTCATGCACCTGCGCATTCCTCCCGAGTGGTAGCAGCAGTGTCACGCTTCCCTTCTCGTGGATCAAGGAATCTGTGGCTTTCCCTGGAGTCTTTCCCATGAGGCTTTCCCACAAGGCTATTCCACTTGCCACCATGGTGTGAGTCGATCCTCGGCGTGAAAGTCGAACCAATGCAGGGAAAACAGGAACCTCCTTCCCCACAGTAGGGATACACTGTCCCCTTGGGCGGGTATCTCCAGGGCACTCGCGCTGGGGGGTTGCCCGCGGAGGTGCGGGCCTCAGGCTCCACGTGAGAAAAGCCCCAAATGGCATTAGCTGCCAGTCCAGACGCTGGCCCTCAGGTCTCTGGCCGGAGCCTTGGGCTCCAGGCAACTCAAAGCCCTCGGGGGTGGCACTCTGGGACTGCTGTAGGGAAAGGATGCCAAGAGCCCACGGAGGATTGGGGAGGGGGCATGGGGAAACGGAGGCGAGGACAGCGAGGGATCTAGGTGGAGGCGCTGGAGAGAGCGTCTGGTGTCCCGGAATGCCTCGGAGGAGCCAGCGGGGGACAGTCGAGGACCAGGACCTGTGGAATGTGAAGGGAAATCTCAGAGCAAGGCAGGCTGGGAAAGGGGGCGTTGGTGGCCAATTCAAAGGGACCTAGGGGCGTTTCCTGGGCGGTGAGTTCCCTTTGCACTGCTGAGGGCCCCTGATTGATCCACTCGGGGTTGAACCCACCCCCCGCTGCGAGGGAGGGCCACAAACCAAAGCCCCCGAACTGCCCGCCCACCCCAACGGGGATCTTGGCGGTCCAGGGCACAGCCGTGCCCGGAAAAGCCCACTCGCTCCACGGGACTCCGTCCAGGGTCTCTGCTTGGAAAGAGGCCAGGGGCGGCCCCCTCCATCTACCCACCCAAACCCTATTGACGTCAATGGTGGCGGAGACGCCTCCCGTTCTCCAGAGTCCTGAGCTGCTGGGTCCCCGCCCACTCGGCCAGCAGTCTGTAGCGTGCCCTTGTGCCTCTCCCACCATGGCTTCGTCCAGCTCCTCCAGCACCTCAAGCGGTACGTTTGCCCTCGGTCCCTGTGGTCGGATCACATCTCAGGGGATTTGCGGTGGCCTGGGCAAGGGCTCTCGGCCAATGTGTTGACCCCCTCCCACCGAGAACGGCTGGGACCCATCGGCCAGGCCCGGGGTTCCGAGGCGTCAGGTGTGCCCAAATTCGGAGGGCGTGGCATCGTTCGTTCATCTTGCTCCTTTGGCACACATATGGCTTCTCCGTTCTCTTTTTCTGGGAAGACAGTGTTGTTTCAGGGGGCGTGCTGGGGGGCGGGGGCCGGGTTGGGGTGGTGGGAGCGGGTGCTTTGCTGGGATGAGGCCCTTTATCCTCACATCTTCATGTGGGAATGGAGTCGGGGAGCTCTGTGGCCTTGCTGCCTTCAGTGGCTTCCTCTGCACAGGGCCTAGTGGCTTCTGCCTTTTGTCAGGCGTTACGGGGGTTTGGCGTCGCTTTGGTGGCCTTGGCCTTTGCCTTGGCCGGCCTTGGCCTTGCCTTGGCGTTGCCTTTGCCCTTGCCTTGGTCTTGGGCTTGCCTTGCCCTGCCCTTGAACTTGAACTTGACCTTGACCTTGACCTTGAACTTGAACTTCTTGACCTTGACCTTGACTTGAACTTGGCTTGACCTTGAACTTCAACTTGAACTTGACTTGAACTTGAACTTGAACTTGAACTTCAACTTCAACTTGACTTGAACTTGAACTTGAACTTGACTTTTGAACTTGAACTTGAACTTGACTTTGAACTTGAAACCTTGACTTTGACCTTGACTTGAACTTGAACTTGAACTTCTTGAACTTGAACTTGAACTTGACACTTGAACTTGGAACTTGAACCTTGAACTTGACTTGACCTTGACCTTGACTTCTTGACCTTGAATTTGAACTTGAAACTTGAACTTGAACTTGAACTCTGACCTTGAACTTGAACTTGACCTTGACCTTGAACTTCACTTGAACTTGAACTTGACTTGAACCTTGAACTTGACCTGAACTTGACCTTGACCTTGAAGTTGACCTTTGAACTTGAACTTGGAACTTGACTTGACCTTGAACTTGAACTGACCTTGACCTTGACCTTGAACTTGAAACTTGACCTTGAACTTGAACTTGACCTTGACCAAACAACGGGAGACCTCGAGATTTGCTCAGAGCACCGGAGGTCCAGAAGCAGGGCCCTGTATCTCCCCTTCCCTTTGTGATCATTGCAAAGACATTCCTAGCTGATAGCGGAGTGCCCCTGAAGAAGCAAGCAGTGGGAGTGTGTTTGACACGACTGTGTGCCTTCCTGGCCTCAGCTCCACAAGGGGCCTTTCCTCTCGAAGTAGGCCCCATGTCCCCTTGGGGAGGGTGTCATGCCTCTTTTCTCCTCACTGCCAAAGGGTGGAGCCAAGCTCGCTCTGTCAGAGGTACAAAAAACAGCAATTGAATGGATTTTCAAAGCTCTTGCTAGGCTGCACCCTTTCAGGCCCACTTTACTGAAACAGGTGCTCTGTGGCCCCTGTTGGGTATGCAGGTTCACAAACAGGGTGAGATCCTGTCCAAGCCAAGAATTTTCCTGAAAGACCTAGGCTCACTAGAGCTCTCCTCCAGAGCAAAGGGGATAGAGGAGATGTATGGAGGAGTCTTTGCCTTTCCCTGTGAGTGTGGGCTACTCCCTACGGCCCCAAGCTCAGGGATAACTGCCTTAAGAAAGGAATGGCAAGAAGCGCTATTCTTGGAGGTTGGGACAGGGAGTTCGCAGCATGTGGGGAAAGAAAGACTTCTTCGGGAAGAAGA
>NW_017199391.1:0-7355 GCF_001704415.2 Capra hircus | reverse complement strand
TGCGCTCTCCACAGGAAAGGCGAGAGGAACTCCAGGGTCGTGCCACCATTCCCAGAGTCCCCAGATGTCTCAGTCCATTCCAGGGAAACCTGTTTTCCCTGCACTTCCTCGACTTTCAAGCTGAGGATGACTCACACCACGGTGGCACGGTCGGACAGCCCTGTGAGAAAGCCTCGTGGGAAAGCTCGTGGGAAAGACTGGAGGGAAAGCCACAGATCCCTTGATCCACTCGAAGGAAGCGTGACACTGCTGCTACAGCTCGGGAGAAAATGCACGTGCATGCCCCGACTCGAGACGAGGGACTGACTCCCTGGGGAGACTCCAGAAGTACCCCAAGATCCATGTCAGCACTGGAGAGGAATCCTCAGTTTCCGGCACCGACTCCACACAAGATCTTAAGCCCCGGCATCAACGGTAGAGGAATCCCGAAAGGCCCGCGAGCAACTCACATGGGGACTGGCCTTTCCTAGGCCACCAGAGCGGGTCCCTGAGGTCCCCGTCGTAAGTTGAGAGGCACTGCCCGCAACTCGAGAAAATCCAGGAGGTTCTCCCCTCCAGGCGAGATGAGGCCCATTTGTGCTGAGGCGTCTCGAGGCTAATCAGACCTAACCTCTGGAACTTCCAAAGGGTCCTTCACAACCTTTCTGCAAACCAAGAAGTTGCCCGACATACCGGGTCTCCACTCGAGAGGAAGCACGAGAGTTCCCGCCCACATCCAAAGGAGAGCCCCGTTTCCCGCCTGCTAGCTCGAGGGGAGGGATCCTTTCCCTGCGGTCGCGGAAAGAATTCCCGGCATTCCCGTCGCATCTCAAGACGAGGCGCTCACACAGGAAAGGCTAGCGGAACTCCAGGTCGTGCCACATTCCCAGGGTCCCCCAGATGTCCCTGTCCATTCCAGGGAAAACCTGTTTTCCTTGCACTGCCTCGACTTTCAAGCCGAGGATCGACTCACACCACGATGGCACGTGGGACATCCATGTGGGAAAAGCCTCTTGGGAAAGCCTCGTGGGAAAGCCTCGAGGTAAAGCCCCTGATCCCTTGATCCACGCGAAGGGAAGCGTGACATTGCTGCTACAGCTCGGGAGGAAAGCGCACGTGCAAGCCCCTACTCGAAACAAGGACTGACTCCGCTGAGGAAACTCCAGAAGTACTCCAAGATCCATGTCAGCACTGGAGAGGAATCCACAGGTTCCGGCCACCGACTCCACACAAGATCTTAGGCCCGGCATTGAAGGAGGAATCCCGAGAGGCCTACGAGCAATTCGCATGGGGACTGGCCTTTCTGAGTCCACCAGAGCGGGTCCTTGAGTCCCGTCGTAAGTCGAGAGCACCTGCCGCAACTCGAGAAACTCCAGGAGGTTCTCCCCTCCAGGCGAGATGAGGCCCTTTTCCCCTGATGCGTCTCGAGTCTAATCACACCTAACCTCTGGAACTTCCAAAGGGTCCTTCACACCCTTGCTGCAACTCAAGAGGTTCCCTGATATACCCGTCTCCACTCGAGAGGAAGCAGGAGAGTCCCACCCACATCCAGAGGAGCCACTTTTCCGCCTCCTAGCTCGAGAGGGCGGGATCCTTTCCCTGTGTGTTCGGGAAAGAATTCCCGGCGTTCCGTCGCATCTCAAGAGGAGGCGCTCTCCACAGGAAAGGCGAGAGGAACTCCAGGGTCGTGCCACCATTCCCAGAGTCCCCCTGTTGTGTCTCAGTCCATTCCAGTGAAACCTGTTTTCCCTGCACTGCCTCGACTTTCAAGCCGAGGATCGACTCACCACGGTGGCACGAGGGAAAACCCTGTGGGAAAGCCTCGTGGGAAAGCCTCGTGGGAAAGCCTCAAGGGAAAGCCACAGATCCTTGATCCACGCGAAGGGAAGTCTGACACTGCTGCTATAGCTCGGAAGGAAAGCGCACGTTCATGCCCCCACTAGAGACGATTACTGACTCCCCTGGGGAGACTCCAGAAGACCTCAAGATCCATGTCAGCACTGGAGAGGAATACTCAGGTTCTGGCACCGACTCCACACAAGGTCTTAGGCCCCGGCATCAACGGGAGAGGAATCCCGACAGGCCCCCGAGCAACTGGCATGGGGACAGGCCTTTCCTGAGGCCACCAGAGCGGGTCCCTGAGGTCCCCGTCGTAAGTCGAGAGCACCTGCCGCAACTCGAGAAAATCCAGGAGGTTCTCCCCTCCAGGCAAGATGAGGCCCATTTCCGCTGAGGCGTCTCCAGGCTAATCACACCTAACCTCTGGAACTTCCAAAGGGTCCTTCACACACTTGCTGCAACTCAAGAAGATCCCCGACATTCTCGTCTCCACTCGAGAGGAAGCACGAGAGTCCCGCACACATCCAGAGGAGCCCCTTTTTCCCCTCCTAGCTCAAGAGGAGGGATCCTTTCCCTGCGTGGTCGGGAAAGAATTCCCGGCATTCCCGTCGCATCTCAAGACGAGGCGCTCACACAGGAAAGGCTAGAGGAACTCCAGGGTCGTGCCACATTCCCAGGGTCCCCCAGATATCTCTGTCCATTCCAGGGAAACCTGTTTTCCTTGCACTGCCTCGACTTTCAAGCCGAGGATCGACTCACACCACGAAGGTACGTGGGACATCCATGTGGGAAAGCCTCTTGGGAAAGCCTCGTGGGAAAGCCTCGAGGTAAAGCCCCTGATCCCTTGATCCACGCGAAGGGAAGCGTGACATTGCTGCTACAGCTCGGGAGGAAAGCGCACGTGCAAGCCCCTACTCGAGACAAGGACTGACTCCGCTGAGGAAACTCCAGAAGTACTCCAAGATCCATGTCAGCACTGGAGAGGAATCCTCAAGTTCTGGCACCGACTCCACACAATTTCTTAGGGCCCGGCATCGACGGGAGAGGAATCCCGAGTGGCCCCCGAGCAACTCGCATGGAGACTGGCCTTTCCTGAGGCCACCAGAGTGGGTCCCTGAGTTCCCCATCGTAAGTCGAGAGCACATGCCGCAACTCGAGAAAATCCAGGAGGTTCTCCCTCCAGGCTAAATGAGGCCCATTTGTGCTGAGGCGTCTCGAGGCTAATCACACCAAAACTCTGGAACTTCCAAAGAGTCCTTCACACCCATGCTGCAACTCAAGAAGTTCCCCGACATACCCGTCTTCCACTTGAGAGGAAGCACGAGAGTCCCGCCCACATCCAGAGGAGCCCCGTTTCCGCCCCCTAGCCTCGAGAGGAGGGATCCTTTCCCTGCGTGGTCGGGAAAGAATTCCCGGCATTCCGGTCGCATCCCAAGAGGAGCGCTCTCCACAGGAAAGGCGAGAGGAACTCCAGGGTCGTGCCACCATTCCCAGAGTCCCCCCAGATGTCTCAGTCCATTCCAGGGTAACGTGTTTTCCCTGCACAGCCTCGACTTTCAAGCTGAGGATCGACTCACACCACGGTGGCACGAGGGACAGCCCTGTGGGAAAGCCTCGTGGAAAAGCCTCGTGGAAAGCCTCGAGGGAAAGCCACAGATCCTTGATCCACGCGACGGGAAGTGCGACACTGCTGCTACAGCTCGGGAGGAAAGCGCACGTGCATGCCCCACTCGAGACGAGGACTGACTCCCCTGGGGAGAATCCAGAAGTACCCAAGATCCATGTCAGCACTGGAGAGGAATCCTCAGGTTCCGGCACCGACTCTACACAAGATCTTAGGCCCGGGCATCGATGGGAGAGGAATTCTGAGTGTCCCCGAACAACTCGCATGGGGACTGGCCTTTCCTGAGGCCTCCAGAGCGGGTCCCTGAGGTCGCCGTCGTAAGTCGACAGCACCTAACCGCATCTCGATAAAATCCAGGAGGTTCTCCCCTCCAGGCGAGATGAGTCCCATTTGTGCTGAGGCGTCTCGAGGCTAATCAGACCAAACCTCTGGAACTTCCAAAGGGTCCTTCACAACCTTTCTGCAACTCAAGAAGTTGCCCAACATACCCGTCTCCACTCGAGAGGAAGCACGAGAGTCCCGCCGACATCCAGAGGAGCCCCGTTTCCGCCTCCTAGCTCGAGAGGAGGGATCCTTTCCCTGCGTGTTCGGCAAAGAATTCCAGGGATTCCAGTCGCATCTCAAGAGGAGGCGCTCCCACAGGAAAGGCGAGAGGAAAACCAGGGTCGTGCCACATTCCCAGAGTCCCCAGATGTCTCAGTCCATTCTAGGGAAACCTGCTTTTCCCTGCACTGCCTGGACTTTCAAGCCGAGGATCGACTCACACCACGGTGTCACGTGGGACAGCCCTGAGGGAAAGCCTCGTGGGAAAGCTTCGAGGGAAAGCCTCGAGGGAAAGACACAGATCCCTTGATCCACGCGAAGGGAAGCGTGACACTGCTGCTACAGCTCGGGAGGAAAGCGCCCGTGCATGCCCTCAGTCGAGACGAGGTCTGACTCCCCTGGGGAGACTCCAGAAGTACCCCAAGATCCATGTCGGCACTGGAGAGGAATCCTCAGGTTCCGGCACTGACTCCACACAAGGTCTTAGGACCCAGCTTCAACGGGAGAGGAATCCCGAGAGGCCCGCGAGCAACTCGCATGGGGACTGGCCTTTCCTGAGGCCACCAGAGCGGGTCCCTGAGGTCCCCGTCGTAAGTCGAGAGAACCTGCCACAACCAGAGAAACTCCAGGTGGTTCTCCCCTCCAGGCGAGATGAGGCCCATTTCACCTGAGGCGTTTCGAGGCTAATCACACCTAACCTCTGGAACTTACAAAGGTTCCCTCAATCCCTTACTGCAACTCGAGAAGTTACCCGGCATACCCATCTCCACTCGAGAGGAAGCACGAGAGTCCCGCCCATATCCAGAGGAGCCCCGTTTCCCCCTCATAGCTCGAGAGAAGTGATCCTTTCCCTGCGTGGTCGGGAACGAATTCCTGGCATTCCCGTCGCATCTCAAGAGGAGGCGCTCTCCACAGGAAAGGAGAGAGGAACTCCAGAGTGTGCCACCATACCCAGAGTCCCCCAGATGTCTCAGTCCATTCCAGGGAAACCTGTTTTCCCTGCACTGCTTCGACTTTCAAGCCGAGGATCGACTCACACCACGGTGGTACGTGGGACAGCCCTGTAGGAAAGCCTCGTGGGAAAGCCTCGTGGGAAAGCCACAGATTCCTTGATCCACGCGAAGGGAAGAGCGACACTGCTGCTACAGCTCGGAAGGAAAGCGCACGTGCATGCCCCCACTCGAGACGAAGACTGACTCCCCTGGTGAGACACCAGAAGTACCCCAAGATACATGTCAGCACTGGAGAGGAATCCTCAGGTTCCGGCACCGACTCCACACAAGATCTTAGGCCCTGGCATCGACGGGAGAGGAATCACGAGAGGCCCCCGAGCAACTCGCATGGGGACTGGCCTTTCCTGAGGCGACCTGAGCGGGTTCCTGAACTCCCCGTCGTAAGTCGAGAGCACCTGCCGCAACTCGAGAAAACCCAGGAGGTTCTCCCCTCCAGGCGAGATGAGGCCCATTTCCGTTCAGGTGTCTCGAGGCTAATCACACCTAACCTCTGGAACTTTCAAAGGGTCCTTCACACCCTTTCTGAAACTCATGAAGTTCCCCGACATACCCGTCTCCACTCGAGAGGAAGCACTAGAGTCCCGCCCACATCCAGAGGAGCCCCGTTTCTGCCTCCTAGCTCGAGTGGAGGGATCCTTTCCCTGCGTGGTCGGGAAAGAATTCCTGCTGTTCCAGTCGCATCTGAAGAGGAGGCGCTCTCCACAGAATGGCCGAGAGGAACTCCAGGGTCGTGCCACCATTCCCAGAGTCCCCTAGATGTCTCAGTCCATTCCAGGGAAACCTGTTTTCCCCTGCACTGCCTCGACTTTCAAGCCGAGGATGAACTCACACCACAGTGGCACGAGGGACAGCCCTGTTGGAAAGCCTCGAGGGAAAGCCTGGTGGGAAAGCCTCGAGGGAAATCCACAGATCCCTTGATCCACGCGAAGGGATGCGCGACACTGCTGCTACAGCTCCGGAGGAAAGCGCACGTGCATGCCCCCAATCGAGACGATGACTGACTCCCCTGGGGAGACTCCAGAAGTACCCCAAGATCCATGTCAACAATTGAGCGGAATCCTCAGGTTCCGGCAATCCGACTCCACACAAGATCTTAGGCCCCGGCATTGAAGGGAGGAATCCCGAGAGGCCTACTGAGCAATTCGCATGGGGACTGGCCTTTCCTGAGTCCACCAGAGCGGGTCCTTGAGGTCCCCGTCGTAAGTCGAGAGGCACCTGCCGCAACTCCGAGAAAACTCCAGGAGGTTCTCCCCTCCAGGCGAGATAGGCCCTTTTCCCCTGATGCGTCTCGAGTCTAATCACACCTAACCTCTGGAACTTCCAAAGGGTCCTTCACACCCTTGCTGCAACTCAAGAGGTTCCCTGATATACCCTTCTCCACTCGAGAGGAAGCAGTAGAGTCCCACCCACATCCAGAGAGCCACTTTTCCGCCTCCTAGCTCGAGAGGAGGGATCCTTTCCCTGTGTGGTCGGGAAAGAATTCCCGCGATTCCCGTCGCATCTCAAGAGGAGGGCGCTCTCCACAGTAAAGGTGAGAGGAACTCCAGGTCGTGCCACCATTCCCAGAGTCCCCCAGATGGTCTTAGTCCATTCCAGGGAAACCTGTTTTCCCTGCACTGCCTTGACTTTCAAGCCGAGGATCGACTCACACCACGTTGGCACGTGGACAGCCCTGTGGGACAGCCTCGTGGGAAATGCTCGTGGGAAAGCCTCAAGCGAAAGCCACAGATCCCTTGATCCACGCCTATGGAAGCGTGACACTGCTGCTACAGCTCGGAGGAAAGCCGCACGTGCATGCCCCCACTGGAGACGAGGACTGACTCCCCTGGGAGACTCCAGAAGTACCCCAAGATATATGTCAGCACTGGAGAGGAATCCTCAGTTTTCCGGCACCGACTCCCACACAAGGTCTTAGGCCCCGGCATCGACGGAGAGGAATCCCGAGAAGTCCCTGAGCAACGGACATGGGGACTGGATTTTCCTGAGTCCACCAGAGCGGGTGGAGGTCCCCCCCGCTTAAGTCGAGAGCACCTGCCGCAACTCGAGAAAATCCAGGAGGTTCTCCCCTTCAGGCGAGATGAGGCCCATTTCCGATCAGGCGTCTCGAGGCTAATCACACCCTAATTCTGGAACTTCCAAAGGGTCCTTCACACGCTTGCTGCAACTCAAGAAGTTCCCCGACATACCCATCTCCATTCGAGAGGAAGCTCAAGAGTCCCGCCCAAATCCAGAGGAGCCCCATTTCAGCCTCAGAGCTCCAGAGGAGGAATCCCTTCCCTGCATGGTCGGAAAGAATTCCCGGCGTTTCCATCGCTTCTCAAGAGGAGGCGCTCTCCACAGGAAAGGCGAGAGGAACT
>NW_017199390.1:0-7355 GCF_001704415.2 Capra hircus | reverse complement strand
TGACACTGCTGCTACAGCTCGGGATGAAAGCGCACGTGCATGCCCCCACTCGAGACAGGACTGACTTCCCTGGGAGACTCCAGAAGTACACCAAGATCCATGTCGGCACTGAAGAGGAATCCTCAGGTTCGGGCACTGACTCCACACAAGTCTTAGGACCAGCATCGACGGGACTGGAGTCCCGAGAGGCCCCAAGCAACTCGCAAGGGACTGGCCTTTCCTGAGGCCACGAGCGGGACTCTGAGGTCCCCGTCGTAAGTCGAGAGCACATGCCGCAACTCGACAAAATCCAGGAGGTTCTCCCTCCTGGCGAGATGAGGGCCATTCGTGCTGAGGCGTCTCGAGGCTAATCAGACCTAACCTCTGGAACATACAAAGGGACCGTCACACCCTTGCTGCAACTCAAGAAGTTCCCGACATACCCGTCTCCACTCGAGAGGAAGCACGAGCGCGCCCGCCACATCTAGAGGAGCCCCGTTTCCTCCTCCTTGCTCGAGAGGAGGGATCCTTCCCTGAGTGTTCGGGAAAGAATTCCCGGCGTTCCCGTCACATCTCAAGAGGAGGCGCTCTCCACAGGAAAGGCGAGAGGAACTCCAGGGTCGTGCCACCATTCCCAGAGTCCCCCAGATGTCTCAGTCCTTTCCAGGGAAACCTGTTTTCCTTGCACTGCCTCGACTTTCAAGCCGAGGATCGACTCATACCACGGTGGCACGTGGGACAGCCCTGGGGAAAGCCTCGTGGGAAAGCCTCGTTGGAAGGCCTCGAGGGGCAAGCCACAGATCCCTTGATCCACGCGAAGGGAAGGGTGACACTGCTGCTACTGCTCGGGAGGAAAGCGCACGTGCATGCCCCACTCGAGACGAGAACTGACTCCCCAGGGGAGACTCCAGAAGTACCCCAAGATCCATGTCAGCCCTGGAGAGGAATCCTCAGGTTCCGGCACCGACTCCACACAAGGTCTTAGGCCCCGGCATCGACGGGAGAGGAATCCCGAGAGGCCCCCAAGCAACTCGCAGGGGAATGGCCTTTCCTGAGGCCACCAGAGCGGTCCCTGAGGTCCCCGTCGTAAGTCGCGAGCACCTGCCGCAACTCGAGAAAATCCAGGAGGTTCTCCCCTCCAGACGAGATGAGGCCCTTTTCCGCTGAGGCGTCTCGAGGCTAATCACACCTAACATCTGGAACTTCCAAAGGGTCCTTCACACCCTTGCTGCAACTCAAGAAGTTCCCCGACATACCCGTCTCCACTCGAGAGGAAGCACGAGAGTCCCTCCCACATCCAGAGGAGCCCAATTTCCACCTCCTTGCTCGAGAGAGGAGAGATCCTTTCCCTGCTGCGTGTTCGGGAAAGAATTCCCGGCGTTCCCGTCGCATCTCAAGAGGAGGCGCTCTCCACAGGAAAGGCGAGAGCAACTTCAGGGCCGTGCCAACATTCCCAGAATCCCCCATATGTCTCAGTCCATTCCAGGGAAACCTGTTTTCCCTGCACTGCCTCGACTTTCAAGCTGAGGATGGACTCACACCACGGTGGTACGTGGGACAGCCCCTGTGGGAAAGCCTCGAGGGGAAGCCACAGATCCCTTGATCCACGCGAAGGGAAGCGCGACACTGCCAGCTACAGCTCGGGGGAAAAGCGCACGTGCATGCCCCCACTCGAGACGAGGACTGACTCCACTGGGGGAGACTCCAGAAATACCCCAAGATCAATGTCAGCACTGGAGAGGAATCCTCAGGGTCCGGCCACTAAACTCCACACAAAGTCTTAGGCCCCGGCATCGACGGGAGAGGAATCCGATAGGCCCCCGAGCAACTCACATGGGGACTGGCCTTTCCTAAGGCCACCAGAGCGGTCCCTGAAGTCCCCGTCGTAAGTCGAGAGCACCTGCCGAAACTCGGTAAAATACAGGAGGTTCTCCCCTGCAGGCGAGATGAGGCCAGTTTCCACTGAGGTGTCTCGAGGCTAATCACACGTGACCTCTGGACCTTCCAAAGAGTCTTTCACAGTCAAGCTGCAACTCAAGAAGTTCCCCGACACACCCGTCTCCACTCAAGAGGTAGCACGATCGTCCTGGCCACATCCTGAGGAGCTCCGTTTCCGGCTCGTACCTCGAGATGAGGGATCCTTTCCCTGCTTGGTCGGAAAAGAATTCCCGGCATTCCCATCGCATCTCAAGGGAGGCGCTCTCCAAAGGAAAGGGGAGAGGAACTGCAGGGTCGTGCCACCATTCCAAGACTCCCCCAGATGTGTCAGTCCGTTCCACAGGAACCTGTTTTCCCTGCACTGCCTCGGCTTTCACGCCGAGGATCGACTCACACCACCGTGACACGTGGGACAGCCCTGTGGGAAAGCATCGTGGGAAAGACTCAAGGGAAAGCCACAGATCCCTTGGTCCACGCAAGGGGAACAGTGACACTGCTGCTACAGCATGGGAGGAAATGGCACGCTCATGCCCCACTCGAGACTAGGCCTGACTCCCTTGTGGAGACTCCAGAAGTACCCAAAATCCATGTCAGCACTGGAGAGGAATCCTCAGCTTCCGGCCCCGAATCCACACAAGGAGAGAACCTGCTGAAACTCGGAATATCCAGGAGCCTCTCCATTCCAGGCGACATGAGGCCCATTTCTGCTGAGGCATCTCGAGATTAACCACACCTAACCTCTGGAACTTCCAAAGGGTCCTTTACACCCTTGCTGCAACTCAAGAAGATCCCCGACATACCCGTCTCCACTCGAGACGAAGCACGAGAGTCCCGCCTACATCCAGAGGAGCTCCGTTTCCGCCTCCTAGCTCGAGAGGAGGGATCCTTTCCCTGCGTGCTCCGGAAATAATTCCCGGCGTTCCGTCGCATCTCAAGAGCAGGCGCTCTCCACAGGAAAGGCGAGAGGAATTCCAGGGTCGTGCCACCGTTCCAGAGTCCCGCAGATGTCTCAGTCCGTTCCAGGGAAACCTGTTTTCCCTGCACTGCCTCGACTTTCAAGAGGAGGATCGACTCACACCACGGGGGCACGTGGGACAGCCCTGTGGGAAAGCGTCATGGGAAAGCCTCGTGGGAAAGCCTCGTGGGAAAGCCTAGAGGGAAATCCACAGATACCTTGATCCAGGCGAATGGAAGAGCGACACTGCTGCTACAGCTCGGGAGGAAATCGGACGTGAATACCCCCACTCGAGACGAGGACTGACTCCCCTGGGGAGACTCCAGAAGTACCCCAAGATCCATGTCAGCACTGGAGAGGAATCCTCAGGTTCCGGCACCGACTCCACACAAGGTCTTAGGCCCCAGCATCGACGTTAGAGGAATCCCGAGAGGCCCCGTGCAACTCGCATGGGGACTGGACTTTCCTGAGGCCACCAGAGCGGGTCACTGAGGTCCCCGTCGTAAGTCGAGAGCACCTGCCGCAACTCGAGAAAATCCAGGAGGTTTTCCCCTCCAGGCGAGAAGAGGCCCATTTCCCCTGAGGCGACTCGTGCTAATCACACCTAACCTTTGGAACTTCCAAAGGGTCCTTCACACCCTTGCTGCAACTCAAGAAGTTCCCCGACATACCTGTCTCCACTCGAGAGGAAGCACGACAGTCCCGCCCCCATCCAGAGGAGCCCCGTTTCCGCCTCCTAGCCTGAGAGGAGGGATCCTTTCACTGTGTTCTCGGGAAAGAATTCCCGGCGTTCCCGTCGCATATCAAGAGGAGGCGCTCTCCACAGGAAAGGCGAGAGGAACTCCAGGGTCGTGCCACCATTGCCAGAGTCCCCCAGATGTCTCCGTCCATTCCAGGGAATCCTGTTTTCCCGGCACTGCCTCGATTTTCAAGCCGAGGATCGACTCACACCACGTTGGCACGTGGGACAGCCCTGTGGGAAAGCCTCGAGGGAAAGCCACAGATCCCTTGATCCACGCGAAGGGAAGCGGGACACTGCTGCTACAGCTCGGAAGGAAAGCGCACGTGCATGCCCCCACTCGAGACGAGGACTGACTCCACTGGGGAGACTCCAGAATTACCCCAAGATCCATGTCAGCACTGGAGAGGAATCCTCAGGTTCCGGCACTGACTCCACACAAGGTCTTAGGCACAAGCATCGACGGGAGAGGAATCACGAGTGGCCCCAGAGCAACTCGCATGGGGACTGGCCTTTCCTGAGGGCAGCAGAGCGGGTCCCTGAGGTCCCCGTCGTAAGTCGAGGCTCCCTGCCGCCAACTCGAAAAAATCCAGGAGGTTCTCCCCTCCAGGCGAGATGAGGCTCATTCCGCCGAGGCGTCTCGAGGCTAATCATACCTAAACTCTGGAACTTCCAAAGGGTCCTTCACACCCTTGCTGCAACTCAAGACGTTCCCCGACATACCCGTCTCCACTCGAGAGGAAGCATGAGAATCCCACCCACATCCACAGTAGCCCCATTTCCGCCTCCTAGCTAGAGAGGAGGGATCCTTTCCCTGCGTGCTCGGAAAGAATTCAGGGCGTTTCCGTCGCATCTCAAGAGGTGGCGCTCTCCACAGGCAAGTCGAGAGGAACTCCAGGGTCCTGCCACCATTCCCAGAGTCCACCAGAATGTCTCCGTCCATTCTAGGGAAACCTGTTTTCCCTGCACTGCCTCGACTTTCAAGCCGAGGATCGACTCACACCACGGTGGCACGTGGGGACAGCCTGTGGGAAAGCCTCGTGGAAAGCCTCGGGACAGCCCTTTGGGAAACCCTCGTGGGAAAGCTTTAATGGAAAGCCTCGAGGGAAAGGCACAGATCCCTTGATACACGAGAAGGGAAGGGTGACACTGCAGCTACAGCTCGGGAGGAAAGCGCACGTGCATGCCCCCACTCGAGACGAGAACTGATCCCCAGGGGAGACTCCAGAAGTACCCCAAGATCCATGTCAGCACTGGAGAGGAATCCTCAGGTTCCGGCACCGACTCCACACAAGATCTTAGGCCCCGGCATCGAAGGGAGAAGAATCCCGAGAAGCCCCCGAGCAACTCGCATGGGGACTGGCCTTTCCTGAGGCTACCAGAGTGGGTCCCTGAGGTCCCAGTCGGAAGTCGAGAGCACCTGCCCCAACTCGAGAAAATCTAGGAGGTTCTCCCATCCACGCGAAATGAGGCCCATTTTCGCTGAGGCGTCTCGAGGCTAATCACACCTAACCACTGGAACTTACAAAGGGTCCTTCACACCCTTGCTGCAACTCAAGAAGTTCCCCGACATACCCGTCTCCACTCGAGAGGAAGCACGAGAGTCCCGCCCTCATCCAGAGGAGCCCGTTTCCGCCTCCTAGCTCGAGAGGAGTGATCCTTTCCCTGCGTGGTGAGGAAAGAATTCCCGCATTAACGTCGCATCTCAAGAGGAGGCGCTCTCCACAGGAAAGGGAGAGGATCTCCAGGGTCGTGCCACATTCCCAGAGTACCCCAGATGTCTCAGTCCATTCCAGGAAACCTGTTTTCCCTGCACTGCCTCGACTTTCAAGCCGAGGCTCGACTCACACCACGGTGGCACGTAGGACAGCCCTGTGGGAAAGCCTCGGGGGAAAGCCTCGTGGGAAAGCCTCGTGGGAAAGCCTCGAGGGAAGCCCCTGATCCTTTGATCCATGCGAAGGGAAGCACGACACTGCTGCTACAGCTCGGGAGGAAAGCGCACGTGAATGCCCCACTCGAGACGAGGACTGACTCCCCTGGGGAGACTCCAGAAGTACCCAAGATCCATGTCAGCATTGGAGAGGAATCCTCAGGTTGTGGCACTGACTCCACACAAGGTCTTAGGCCCCAGCATCGACGTAGAGGAATCCCGAGAGGCCCCCGTGCAACTCGCATGGGGACTGGCCTTTCCTGAGGCCACCAGTGCGGGTCCCAGGGGTCCCCGTCGTAAGTCGAGAGCACCTGCCGCAACTCGAGAAAATCCAGGAGGTTCTCCCCTCCAGGCGAGATGAGGCCCATTTCCGCTGAGGCGTCTCCAGGCTAGTCACACCTAACCTCTGGAACTTGCAAAGGGTCCTTCACACCCTTGCTGAAACTCAGGAAGTTCCCCGACATACACGTCTCCACTCGAGAGGAAGCACGAGAGTTCCGCCCACATCCAGAGGAGCCCCGTTTCCGCCTCCTAGCTCGAGAGGAGGGATCCTTTCCCTGCGTGGTCGGAAAGAATTCCCGGCGTTTCCCGTCGCATCTCAAGAGGAGGCGCTCTCCACAGGAAAGGCAAGAGGAACTCCAGGGTCGCGCCACCTTTCTCAGAGTCACCCAGATGTCTCAGTCCATTCCAGGGAAACCTGTTTTCCCTGCACTGCCTCGAATTTCAAGCCGAGGATCGACTCACACCACGGTGGCTCGTGGGACAGCCCTGTGGGGAAACCCTCGTGGGAAAGCCTCGTGGAAAAGCCTCGAGGGAAAGCCACAGATCTCTTGATCCACGCGAAGGAATGGTGACACTGCTGCTACAACTCGGAGGACAGCGAACGTGCATGCCCCCACTCAAGATGAGGACTGACCCCCCTGGGGAGACTCCAGAAGTACCCAAAGATCCATGTCAGCACTGGAGAGGAATCCTCAGGTTCCGGCACCCACTCCAGACAAGATCTTAGGCCCGGCATCGACGGGAGAGGAATCCCGAGAGGCCGGCGAGCCACTCGCATGGCGACTGGCCTTTCCTGAGGCCACCAGAGCGGGTCCCTGAGGTCCCGGTCTAAGTCCACAGTACCTGCCGCAACTCGAGAAAATTCAGGAGTTTCTCCCCTTCAGGCGATATGAGGCCCATTTCCGCTGAGGCGTCTCGAGCTAATCACCCCTAACCTCTGGAACTTCCAAAGGGTCCTTCACACCCTTGCTGCAACTCAAGAATTTCCTCGACATACCCGTTTCCAATCGAGAAGAAGCACAGAGTCCCACTTACATACAGAGGAGCCCCGTTTCCGCTTCATAGTTCCAGAGGAGGGATTCATTCCCTGCGTGGTCGGGAAAGAATTCCCGCGTTCCCGTCGCATCTCAGGAGGAGGCACTCTCCACAGGAAAGGCAGAAGAACTCCAGGGTCGTGCCACCATTCCCAGAGTCCCCCAGAAGCTCAGTCCATAACAGGGAAACCAGTTTTCCCTGCACTGCCTCGACTTTCAAGTCGAGGATCGACTCATACCACGGTGGCACGTGGGACAGCAATGTGGGAACGCCTCGTGGGAAAGCCTCGTGGGAAAGCCTCCAGGGAAAGCCACAGATCCCTGCATCCACACGAAGGGAATCGTGACACTGCTGCTACAGCTCGGGAGGAAAACCCACGTGCATGTCCCCACTCGCGACGAGGAATGACCCCTGGGAGACTCCAGAAGTACCCAAGATCCATGTCAGCACTTGAGAGGAATCCTCTGGTTCCGGCACAGACTCCACACAAGGTCTCA
>NW_017199389.1:0-7355 GCF_001704415.2 Capra hircus | reverse complement strand
CCGACATACCCGTCTCAACTCGAGAGGAAGACGAGTCCCGCCCACATCCAGAGAAGCCCCGTTTCCGCCTCCTAGCTCGAGAGGAGGGATCCTTTCCCTGGGTGCTCGGGAAAGAATTCCCGACGTTCAGAACGCATCTCAAGGGGAGGCGCTCTCCACAGGAAAGGCGAGAGGAACTCCAGGGTCGTGCCACCGTTCCCTGAGTACTCCAGATGTCTCAGTCCTTTCCAGGGAAACCTGTATTCCCTGCACTGCCTTGACTTTCAAGCCGAGGATCGACTCACACCACAGTGGCACTTGGGACAGACCTGTGGAAAAGCCTCGTGGAAAAACCTCTTGGGAAAGCTTCCTGAGGAAGCCTCGAGGGAAAGCCACTGATCCCTTCATCCACGCGACGGAGCATGACACGCTGCTACACCTCCGGAGGAATGCGCAGGTGCATGCCCCCACTCGAGACGACTACTGGCTCCCCTGGGGAGACTCCAGAAGTACCCCAAGATCCATGTCAGCACTGGAGAGGAATCCTCAGGTTCCGGCACCGACTCCACACAAGGTCTTAGGCCCCGGCATCGACGGGGAAGGAATCCCGAGAGGGCCCCTAGCAACTCGCATGGGTACTGGCCTTTCCTGAGGCCACCAGAGCGGGTCCCTGAGGTCCCCGTCGTAAGTCCAGAGCACCTGCCGCAACTCGAGAAAATCCAGGAGGTTCTCCCCTCCAGGCGAGATGAGGCCCATTTCCCCTGAGGCGTCTCCAGGCTAATCACACCTAAACTCTGGAAATTCCAAAGGGTCATTCACACCCTTGCTGCAACTCAAGAAGTTCCCGACATACCCGTCTCCACTGGAGAGGAAGCTCGAGAGTCCCGCCCACATCCAGAGGAGCCCCGTGTCCGCCTCCTAGCTCGAGAGGAGGGATCCTTTCCCTGTGTGTTTGGGAATGAATTCCCGGCGTTCCCGTCGCATCTCAAGATGAGGCGCTCTCCACACGACAGGCGAGAGGAACTCAAGGGTCGTGCCACCATTCGCTGAGTCCCCCAGATGTCTCAGTCCATTCCAGGGAAAGCTGTTTTCCCTGCACTGCCTTGACTTTCTAGCCGAGGATCGACTCACACCACTGTGGCACGTGGGACAGCCCTGTGGGAAAGCCTCGTGGGAAAGCCCCGTGGGAAAGCCTCGTGGTAAAGTCTCGAGGGAAAGCCACAGATCCCTTGATCCACGCGAAGGGAAGCGTGACACTGCTGCTACAGCTCTGGAGGAAATCGCACGTTCATGCCCCCACTCGAGACTACGACTGACTCCCCTGGGGAGACTCCAGAAGTACCCCAATATCCATGTCAGTACTGGAGAGGAATCCTCAAGTTCCAGCACCGAATCCACACAAGGTCGTAGGCCCCGGCATCGACGGGAGAGGAATCCCAAGAGGCCCCTGAGCAACGCGCATGTGGACTGGCCTTTCCTGAGTCCACCAGAGCGGGTCCCTGATGTCCCCATCATAAGTCGAGAGCACCTGCCGCAACTCGAGAAAATCCAGGAGGTTCTCCCCTCCAGGCGAGATGAGGCCCATTTCCGCTGAGGCGTCTTGAGGCTAATCACACCTAACCTCTGGAACTTCCAAAGGGTCCTTCACACCCTTGCTGCAACTCAAGAAGTTCCCCGACATACCCGTCTCCACTCGAGAGGAAGCACGAGAGTCCCGCCCACATCCAGAGGAGCCCCATTTCTGCCTCTTAGCTCCAGAGGTGGGATCCTTTCCGTGCGTTGTCTGGAAAGAATTCCCCGCGTTCCCATAGCATCTCAAGAGGGGACGCTTTACACAGGAAAGGCGTATGGAACTCCAGGGTCGTTCCACCATTCCCAGAGTCCCCCAGATGTCTCAGGCCATTTCAGGGAAACCTTTTTTCCCTGCACTGCCTCGACTTTCAAGCCGAGGATCGACTCACACGACGGTGGCACGTGGGACAGCCCTGTGGGAAAGCCTCGTGGGAAAGCCACAGATCCCTTGATCCACGCGAAGGGAAGCATGACACTGCTGCTACAGCTCGGGAGGAAAGCGCACATGCATGCCCCCACTCGAGACGAGGACTGACTCCCCTGGGGAGACTCCAGAAGTACCCCAAGTTCCATGTCAGCACTGGAGAGGAATCCTCAGGTTTCGGCACCGACTCCACACAAGGTCTTATGCCGGGGTCCAGCCCCGGTGGATCCAGGGAATTCGAAGGGTGGACGGCGTTGGTGTGGAAAGACTTGTTTATTTATTAATGTAAGATTAGATTCGGAAACTATAGTGTAGTAAGAAGATTAAGTGGAGGAAGAGGGCTGAATAGCTTGGTTTACGCGGACGGCCAATAAAATTCCAGACAAGGAATTTGCACCACCTTCGTTGGGCCACCGGCGCCCGCTGGAATATCTAAGGGTGCCTCGCCTTAAGCTCCCTTTCGTGCGGGTCTTAACAGCCAGGGCAAGTAAGTAGACCTGGCAAGCCTCCGCACTCCAGTTGGAGATTCAGCCTGAAGTTATAGTAAAGAGCAGAGAGAAGGAAAGGTAGAGAAGAAGAAAGAGAGAGAAAGACACGGGGGGAGCCAGAGTCCCAAGAAACCAGGCTGAGAGACTAGTTCGAGAAGCTGGTCCGAGAAACTGGCCCCCGGCCCCTGGCCTCCTCCTTTATTGTTCAGAAGGCCTTTTATACTTTTGATAAAACATGGAGATCAATGGATAACACAAAATTATGTAGTTTCGCAACCCAGATTCTTTCTGTATATCATTTTGTATACAAAAGGTCTCAGGTGATTTACATTATCTTCTGGCCAAGAGGCTTGTTAACACTTTTTGGCTCTCTTCCTTAATGAATGTTAATTTTGTTTCCCCTGAAGTGTTTTTCTTTAATCTGCATCTCCTTAAAGCATTAAAGTTACATCTCTATAGAACAAAGGTGCAGTGGGTTATAACAAAGAAGGTACTTAACTCAAAGATCTAATGTTGCTAATACCAGGTAAACTACTTGTTTTTCTATAAACCAACTATATCTAAAAATAAAGGATATGAAAATTTGGCAGCAAGCATTGACCCAAAAAAATGAAACTTTTAATCAGTCCTATTCTAAAGATTTTGACTCCTCGGAAACTCCTGCATTCCTAGGATGATTTAAGCTTCCAGTGCCTCCTGCGGTCAGGAGGCCTCAAACAATCAGAAGAGCAGCTGTACGAGTCCTACAGGCAGGCTAGAAAGAAATCAGAGGGTTTTTGGATTGAAACACTCTTTCAAATGCAGAAGACTAACGGACTGAATTGACTTTTTCCAAAAAGGTCAGAAGAGTGAAAAAGCAGAGCACAAAAACCGGCAGATTTTTGTTGGGGTACATGCTTAAAAATTTCCAGAGGGGTCCCTGAAGTCTGAGCACGCCTTGCGTATGTCAGCTTCCTTCCTCATAACCTTGTCACGGGCGGGCTTCCTCACACTGGCTCCCGGCAGTCTTAGGCCCCGGCATCGATGGGAGAGGAATCCGAGAGACCCCGAGCAACTCGCATGGGGACTGGCCTTTCCTGAGGCCACCAGAGCGGGTCCCTGAGGTCCCAGTCGTAAGTCGAGAGCACCTGCCGCAACTCGAGAAAATCCAGGAGGTTCTCCCCTCCAGGCGAGATGAGGCCCATTTCCGCTGAGGCATCTCGAGGCTAATCACACCTAACCTTTGGAACTTCCTATGGGTCCTTCACACCCTTGCTGCAACTCAAGAAGTTCCCCCACATACCCGTCTCCACTCGAGAGGAAGCGCGAGAGTCCCGCGCACATCCAGAGGAGCCCCGTTTTCGCCTCTTGCTCGATAGGAGGGATCCTTTACCTGCGTGGTCGGGAAAGAATTACCGGCGTTCCCTTCGCATCTCAAGAGGAGGCACTCTCCACAGGAAAGGCGAGAGGAACTCCAGGGTCATGCCACCATTCCCAGAGTCCCCCAAATATCTCAGTCCATTCCAGGGAAACCTGTTTTCCGTGCACTGCCTCGACTTTCAAGCCGAGGATCGATTCACACCACGGTGGCACGTTGGACAGCCCTGTGGGAAAGCCTCGTGGGAAAGCCTCGTGTGAAAGCCTCATGGGAAAGCCTCGAGGGAAAGCCACAGAAACCTTGATCCACGCGAAGGGAAGTGCGACACTGCTGCTACAGCTGGGGAGGAAAGCGCACGTGCATGGCCCCACTCGAGACGAGAACTGACTCCCCTGGGGAGACTCCAGAAGTACCCCAAGATCAATGTCAGCACTGGAGAAGAATCCTCAGGTTCCGGAACCGACACCACACAAGGTATTAGGCCCCGGCATCGATGGGACAGGAATCCCGAAAGGCCTCCCATCAACTCGCATGGGGACTGGACTTTCCGAAGGCCACCAGAGCGTGTCCCTGAGGTCCCAGGCGTAAGTCGAGAGCACCTGCCGCAACTCGAGAAAGCACAGGAGGTTCTCCGATCCAGGCGACATGAGGCCCATTTCCGCTGAGGCTTCTCGAGGCTAATCACACCTAACCTCTGGAACTTCCAAAGGGTCCTTCACACCCTTGCTGCAACTCAAGAAGTTCCGCAACTTACCCGTCTCCACTCGAGAGGAAGCACGAGAGTCCCGCCCACATCCAGAGGAGCCCCGTTTCCGCCTCCTAGCCTGAGAGGAGGGATCCTTTCACTGCGTGGTCGGGAAAGAATTCCCGGCGTTCCCGTCGCATCTCAAGAGGAGGTGCTCTCCACAGGAAAGTCGAGAGGAACTCCAGGGTCGTGCCACCAATCCCAGAGTCCCCAGATGTCTCAGTCCATTCCAGGGAAACCTGTTTTCCCTGCACTGCCTCGACTTTCAAGCCGAGGATCGACTCACACCACGGTGGCACGTGGGACAGCCCTGTGGGAAAGCCTCGTGGGAAAGACACAGAAACCTTGATCCACTCGAAGGGAAGCGAGACACTTCTGCTAAAGCTCGGGAGGAAAGCGCACGTGCATGCCCCCACTCCAGACGAGGACTGACTTCCCTGCGGAGACTCCAGAAGTACCCCAAGATCCATGTCAGCACTGGTGAGGAATGCTCAGATTCCGGCACCGACTCCACACAAGATATTAGGCACCGGCATCGTCGGGAGAGGAATCCCAAGAGGCCCCGAGCAACTCGCATGGGACTGGCCTTTCCTGAGGCCACCAGAGCAGGTCCCTGAGGTCCCCCTCGTAAGTGGAGAGCACCTGCCGCAACTCAAGAAAATCCTGGAGGTTCTGCCCTCCAGGTGAGGAGGCCCATTTCAGCCTAGGCGTCTCGAGGCTAATCAGACCTAACCTCTGGAACTTCCAAAGGGTCATTCACATCCTTGCTGCAACTCAAGAAGTTCCCCAACTTACCCGTCTCCACTCGAAAGGAAGCACGAGAGTCCCGCCCACATCCAGAGGAGACCCGTTTCCGCCTCCTAGCTCGAGGGCAGGGATCCTTTCCCTGCGTGGACGGGAAAGAATTCCCGGCGTTCCCGTCGCATCTCAAGAGGAGGCCTCTCAAAAGAAAGGCGAGAGGAACTCCAGGGTCGTGCCACCATTCCCAGAGTCCCCAGATGTCTCAGTCCATTCCAGGGAAACCTGTTTTCCCTGCACTGCCTCGACTTTCAAGCCGAGGATCGACTCACACCACGGTGGCACGTGGGACAGCCCTGTGGGAAAGCCTCGTCGGAAAGCCTCTGGAAAGCCTAGAGGGAATGCCACAGATCCCTTGATCCACGCGAAGGAAGCGTGACACTGCTGCTACAGCTCGGGAGGAAAGCGCACGTGCATGCCCCACTCGAGACGAGGACTGACTCCCTGGGAGACTCCAGAAGTACCCCAAGATCCATGTCAGCACTGGAGAGGAAACCTCAGGTTCCGCACCGACTCCACACAAGGTTAGGCCCCAGCATCGACGGGAGAGGAATCCCGAGAGGCCCCCGAGCAACTCGCATGGGGACTGGCCTTTCCTGAGGCCACCAGAGCGGTTTCCTGAGGTTCCCGTCGTAAGTCGAGTGCACCTGCCGCAACTCGAGAAAATCCAGGAGGTTCTCCCCTCCAGGCGAGATGAGGCCCGTTTCCAATGAGGCTTCTCCAGGCAAATCACACCTAAATTCTGGAACTTCCAAAGGGTCCTTCACACCCTTGCTGCAACTCAAGAAGTTCCCCGACATACCCGTCTCCAAGAGAGAAGCACGAGAGTCCCGCCACATCCAGAGGAGCCCCGTTTCGCCTCCTAGCTCGAGAGGGGATCCTTTCCCTGTGTGGTCGGGAAAGAATTCCCGGCGTTCCCGTCGCATCTCAAGAGGAGGCGCTTCCACAGGAAAGGCGAGAGGAAACTCCAAGGTCGTGCCACCATTCCCAGAGTCCCCAGATGTCTCAGTCCATTCCAGGGAAACCTGTTTTCCCTGCACTGCCTCGACTTTCAAGCCAGGATCGACTCACACCACGGTGGCACTTGGGACAGCCCTGTGGGAAAGCCTCGTGGGAAAGCCTCGAGGGAAAGCCACAGATTCCTTGATCCACGCGAATGGAAGCGGGACACTGCTGCTACAGCTCGGGAGAAAGCGCACGTGCCCCCTCTCGAGACGAGGACTGACTCCCCTGGGGAGACTCCAGAAGTACCCCAAGATCCATGTCAGCACTGGAGAGGAATCCTCAGGTTCCGGCACCGACTCCACACAAGATCTTAGGCCCCGGCATCGAAGGGAGAGGAATCCGAGAGGCCCCGAGCAACTCGCATGGGACTGGCCTTTCCTGAGGCCACCAGAGCGGGTCCCTGAGGTCCCCGTCGTAAGTCGAGAGCACCTGCCGCAACTCGAGAAAATCCAGGAGGTTCTCCCATCCAGGCGAGATGAGGCCCATTTCCGCTGAGGCGTCTTGAGGCTAATCACACCTAAACTCTGGAACTTCCAAAGGGTCCTTCACACCCTTGCTGCAACTCAAGAAGTTCCCCGACATACCCGTCTCCACTCGAGAGGAAGCACGAGAGTTCCGCCCACATCCAGAGGAGCCCCGTTTCTGCCTCTCCTAGCTGAAAGGGGGATCCTTTCCCTGCGTGTTCTGGAAAGAATTCCCGGCGTTCCCGTCCCATCTCAAGAGGAGGCGCTCTTCCACAGGAAAGGCGAGAGGAACTCCAGGGTCGTGCCACCATTCCCAGAGTCCCCAGATGTCTCAGTCCATTCCAGGGAAACCTGTTTTCCCTGCACTGCCTCGACTTTCAAGCCGAGGATCCACTCACACCACCGTGGCACGTGGGACAGCCCTTGGCGAAAGCCTCGTGGAAAGCCTCGTCAGCCGAAAGCCACAGATCCCTTGATCCAGGCGAAGGCGAAGCGCTGACACTGCTGCAAGCTTATCGCACAT
>NW_017199388.1:0-19580 GCF_001704415.2 Capra hircus | reverse complement strand
TGACGGGGACCTCAGGGACCCGCTCTATTGCCCTCAGGAAAGGCCAGTCCCATGCGAGTTGCTCGGGGGCCTCTCCGGATTCCTCTCCCGTTGATGCCAGGGCCTAAGACCTTGTGTGGAGTCGGTGCCGAAACACGAGGATTCCTCTCGAGTGCCAACATGGATCTTGGGTTACTTCTGGAGTCTCCCCAGGGGCGTCAGTCCTCGTCTCAAGTGGGGGCATGCACGTGCGCTTTCCTCCGGAGCTGTATCAGCAGTGTCACGCTTCCCTTCGCGTGGATCAAGGGATCAGGGGCTTTCCCCCGAGGCTTCCCACGAGGCTTTCCCACAGGGCTGTCCCACGAGCCACCGTGGTGTGAGTCGATCCTCGGCTTGAAAGCCCAGGCAGTGCAGGGATAACAGGTTTCCCTGTAATGGACTAGATATCTGGGGACTCTGGGAATGGTGGCACGACCCTGAAGTTCCTCTCGCCTTTCCTGTAGAGAGCGCCTGCTCTTGAGATGCGACGGGAACGCCTGGAATTCTTTTCCCTACTACGCAGGGAAAGGATCCCGCTCTCGAGCTAGGAGGCGGAAACGGGGCTCCTCTGGGATGTGGGCGGGACTCTCACGTGCTTCCTCTTCGAGTGGACACGGGTATGTCGGGGAACTTCTTGACTTCACGCTAAGGGTGTGAAGGACCCTTTGGAAGTTCCAGAGGGTAGTTTTGATTAGCCTCGAGACGCCTCAAGGGAAATGGGCCTCATCTCGGCCTGGAGGGGATAACCTCCTGGATTTTCTCGAGTTGCGGCAGGTGCTCTTGACTTACGACGGGGACCTCAGGGACCCGTTCTGGTGGCATCAGGAAAGGCCAGTCCCCATGCGAGTTGCTCGGGGCCTCTCGGGATTCCCTCTCCCGTCGATGCTGTGGCCTAAGAACTTGTGTGGTGTCGAGTGCGGAACCTGAGGATTCCTCTCCAGTGCTGACATGGATCTTGGGGTACTTCTGGAGTCTCCCCTGGGGAGTCAGTCCTCATCTGAGTCGGGCCATGCACAAGTGCGCTTTCCTCCGAACTGTAGCAGCAGTGTGCACGTCTTCCTTCGCATGTGGATCAAGGGATCAGTGGCTTTCCATCGAGTCTTTGCCACGAGGCTTTCCCACGAGGTGTTCCCACAGTTGCTGTCCCACGAGCACCGGTGGTGTGAATCGATCTCAGCTTGAAAGTCGAGGCAAGTGCAGGTAAAACAGGTTTTCCCTGGAATGGACTGAGACATCTGGGGGACTCTGGGAATGGTGGCACGACCCTGGAGTTCCTCTCGCCTTTCCTGTGGAGAGCGCCTCCTCTTGAGATGCGACGGAACGCCGGGAATTCTTTCCCGAACACGCAGGGAAACGGATCCCTCCTCTCGAGCTAGGAGGCGAAACGGGGCTCCTCTGGATGTTGGGCGGGACTCTCGTGCTTCCTCTCGAGTGGAGACGGGTATGTCGGGGGAACTTCTTGAGTTGCAGCAAGGGTGTGAAGGACCCTTTGGAAGTTCCAGAGGTTAGGTGTGATTAGCCTCAAGACGCCTCAGTGGAAATGGTCCTCATCTCGCCTGAGAGGGGAGAACCTCCTGGATTTTCTCGAGTTGCGGCAGGTGCTCTCGACTTACGACGGGGACCATCAGGGACCCGCTCTGTGGCCTCAGGAAAGGCCAGTCCCCATGCGAGTTGCTCGGGGCCTCTCGGGATTCCTCTCCCGTCGATGCCGGGGCCTAAGACCTTGTGTGGAGTCGGTGCCGGAACCTGAGGATTCCTCTCCAGTGCTGACATGGATCTTGGGGTACTTCTGGAGTCTCCCCAGGGGAGTCAGTCCTCAGTCTCGAGTGGGGCATGCACGTGCGCTTTCCTCCCGAGCTGTAGCAGCAGTGTCACGCTTCCCTTCGCGTGGATCAAGGGATCTGTGGCTTTCCCTCGGCTTCCCACGAGGCTTTCCACGAGGCTTTCCACAGGGCTGTCCCACGTGCCACCGTGGTGTGAGTCGATCCTCGGCTTGAAAGTCGAGGCAGTGCAGGGAAAACAGGGTTTCCCTGGAATGGACTGAGACATCTGGGGGACTCTGGGAATGGTGGCACGACCCTGGAGTTCCTCTCGGCCTTTCCTGTGGAGAGCGCCTCCTCTTGAGATGCGACGGGAACGCCGGGAATTCTTTCCCGACCACGCAGGGAAAGGATCCCTCCTCTCGAGCTAGGAGGCAGAAACGGGCTCCTCTGGATGTGGGCGGGACTCTCGTGCTTCCTCTCGAGTGGAGACGGGTATGTCGGGGAACTTCTTGAGTTGCAGCAAGGGTGTGAAGGACCCTTTGGAAGTTCCAGAGGTTTAGGTGTGATTAGCCTCGAGAGCCTCAGCGGAAATGGGCCTCATCTCGCCTGGAGGGGAGAACCTCCTGGATTTCTCGAGTTGCGGCAGGTGCTCTCGACTTACGACGGGGACCTCAGGGACCCGCTCTGGTGGCCTCAGAAAGGCCAGTCCCCATGCGAGTTGCTCGGGGCCCTCTCGGATTCCTCTCCCTTCGATGCCGGGGCCTAAGACCTTGTGTGGAGTCGGTGTCCTGGCGGAACCTGAGGATTCCTCTCCAGTGCTGACATGGATCTTGGGGTACTTCTGGAGTCTCCCCAGGGGAGTCAGTCCTCGTCTCGAGTGGGGGCATGCACGTGCGCTTTCCTCCCAAGCTGTAGCAGCAGTGTCACGCTTCCCTTCGCGTGGATCAAGGGATCTGTGGCTTTTCCCTTCGAGGCTTTCCCACGAGGCTTTCCCACGAGGCTTTGCCCACAGGGCTGTCCCACGTGCCACCGTGGTGTGAGTCGATCCTCGGCTTGAAAGTCGAGGCAGTGCAGGGAAAACAGGTTTCCCTGGAATGGACTGAGACATCTGGGGGACTCTGGGAATGGTGGCACGACCCTGGAGTTCCTCTCGCCTTTCCTGTGGAGGAGCGCCTCCTCTTGAGATGCGACGGGAACGGCACGGGAATTCTTTCCCCGACCATCGCAGGGAAAGGATCCCTCCTCTCGAGCTAGGAGGCGGAAATGGGCTTCCTCTGGATGTGGGCAGGACTCTCGTGCTTCCTCTCGAGTGGAGACGGGTATGTCGGGAACTTCTTGAGTTGCAGCAAGGGTGTGAAGGACCCTTTGGAAGTTCCAGAGTTAGGTGTGATTAGCCTCGAGACAGCCTCAGTGGAAATGGGCCTCATCTCGCCTGGAGGGGAGAACCTCCTGGATTTTCTCGAGTTGCGGCAGGTGCTCTCAGACTTACGACGGGGACCTCAGGGACCCGCTCTCGGTGGCCTCAGGAAAGGCCAGTCCCCATGCGAGTTGCTCGGGGGCCTCTCGGGATTCCTCTCCCGTCGATGCCGGGGCCTAAGACCTTGTGTGGAGTCGGTGCCGGAACCTGAGGATTCCTCTCCAGTGCTGACATGGATCTTGCGGTACTTCTGGAGTCTCCCAGGGAGTCAGTCCTCGTCTCGAGTGGGGGCATGCACGTGCGCTTTTCCTTCCGAGCTGTAGGCAGCAGTGTCACGCTTCCCTTCGCGTGGATCAAGGGATCTGTGGATTTCCTCGAGCTTCCCACGAGGCTTTCCCACGAGGCTTTCCCACAGGGCTGTCCCACGTGCCACCGTGGTGTGAGTCGATCCTCGCTTGAAAGTCGAGGCAGTGCAGGGAAAACAGGTTCCCTGGAATGGACTGAGACATCTGGGGGACACTAGGGAATGGTGGCACGACCCTGGAGTTCCTCTCGCCTTTCCTGTGGAGAGCGCCTCCTCTTGAGATGCGACGGGAATGCCGGGAATTCTTTCCCCACCATGCAGGGAAAGGATCCCTCCTCTCGAGCTAAGGAGCGGAAACGGGTCTCCTCTGGATGTGGGCGGGACTCTCGTGCTTCCTCTCGAGTGGAGACGGGTATGTCGGGGAACTTCTTGAGTTGCAGCAAGGGTGTGAAGGACCCTTTGGAAGTTCCAGATGTTCAGATGTGATTAGCCTCGAGACGCCTCAGCGGAAATGGGCCTCATCTCGCCTGGAGGGGAGAACCTCCTGGATTTTCTCGAGTTGCGGTAGGTGCTCTCGAACTTATGACGGGGACCTCAGGGACCCGCTCTGCGTGGCCTCAGGAAAGGCCAGTACCCCATGCGAGTTGCTCGGGGGCCTCTCGGGATTCCTCTCCCGTAGATGCAGGCGCCTAAGATCTTGTGTGGAGTCGGTGCCGTAACCTGAGGATTTCCTCTCCAGTGCTGACATGGATCTTGGGGTCCTTCTGGAGTCTCCCCCAGTGGAGTCAGTCCTCGTCTCGAGTGGGGGCATGCACGTGTGCTTTCCTCGCAGAGCTGTAGCAGCAGTGTCACGCTTCCCTTCGCGTGGATGCAAGGGATCTGTGGCTTTCCCTCGAGGCTTTCCCACGAGGCTTTCCCACGAGGCTTTCCCACAGGGCTGTCCCACGTGCCACCGTGGTGTGAGTCGATCCTCGGCTTGAAAGTCGAGCATAGTACAGGGAAAAGCAGGTTACCCTGGAATGGACTGAGACATCTGGGGGACTCTGGGAATGGTGGCACGACCCTGGAGTTCCTCTTGCCTTTCCTGTGGAGAGCTCCTCCTCTTGAGATGCGAAGGGAACGCCGGGAATTCTTTCCCGGCACACCACTGGAAATGATCCCTCCTCTCGAGCTAGGAGGCGGAAACGGGGCTCCTCTGGATGTGGGCGGGACCTCTCGTGCTTCTCTCTGAGTGGAGACGGGTATGTCGGGGGAACTTCTTGAGTTGCAGCAAGGGTGTGAAGGACCCTTTGGAAGTTTCAGAGGTTAGGTGTGATTAGCCTCGAGACGCCTCAGCGGAAATGGGCCTCATCTCGCCTAGGAGGGGAGAACCTCCTGGATTTTCTCGAGTTGCGGCAGGTGCTCTCGACTTATGATGGGGACCTCAGGGACCCGCTCTAGTGGCCTCAGGAAAGGCCAGTCCCCATGCGAGTTGCTCGGGGGCCTCTCGGGATTCCTCACTCCGTGATGCCGCGGCCTAAGACCTTGTGTGGAGTCGGTGCCGGAACCTGAGGATTCCTCTCCAGTGCTTGACATGGATCTTGGGGTACTTCTGGAGTCTCCCCAGGGGAGTCAGTCCTCGTCTCGAGTGGGGGCATTCACGTGTGCTTTCCTCCCGAGCTGTAGCAGCAGTGTCACGCTTCCCTTCGCGTGGATCAAGGGATCTGTGGCTTTCCCTCGAGGCTTTCCCTACGAGGCTTTTCCCACGAGGCTTTCCCACAGGGCTGTCCCACAGTGCCACCGCGGGTGTGAGTCGATCCTCGGCTTGAAAGTCGAGGCAGTGCAGGGAAAACAGGTTTCCATTGGAATGGACTGAGACATCTGGGGGACTCTGGGAATGGTGGCACGACCCTGGAAGTTCCTCTCGCCTTTCCTGTGGAGACGCCTCCTCTTGAGATGCGACGGGAACGCCAGGACATTCTTTCCATGACCACGTAGGGAAAGGATCCCTCCTCTCGAGCTAGGAGGCGGAACCGGGGCTCCTCTGGATGTGGGCAGAACTCTCGTGCTTTCTCTCGAGTGGAGACGGGTATGTCGGGGAACTTCTTGAGTTGCAGCAAGGGTGTGAAGGACCCTTTGGAAGTTCCAGAGGTTAGGTGTGATTAGCCTCGAGAACGCCTCAGCGGCAAATGGGCCTCATCTCGCCTGGACGGGGAGAACCTCCTGGATTTTCTCGAGTTGCGGCAGGTGCTTCGCGACTTACGACGGGGACCTCTAGGGACCTCGCTCTGGTGGCTCTCAGGAAAGGCCAGTTCCCCATGCGAGTTGCTCGGGGGCCTCTCGGGATTCCTCTCCCGTCATTGCCGGGGCCTAAGATCTTGTGTGGAGTGGGTGCCGGAACCTGAGGATTCATCTACCAGTGCTGACATGGATCTTGGGGTACTTCTGGAGTCTCCCCAGGGGAGTACCGTCCTCGTCTCGAGTGGGGGCATGCACGTGCGCTTTCCTCCTCGAGCTGTAGCAGCAGTGTCACGCTTCCCTTCGCGTGGATCAAGGGATCTGTGGCTTTCCCTCGAGGCTTTCCCACGAGGCTTTCCCACGGGGCTTTCCCACGTGGCTTTCCCACAGCGCTGTCCCACGTGCCACCAGTGGTGTGAGTCGATCCTCAGCTTGAAAGTGAAGGCAGTGCAGGGAAAACACGTTTTCCCTGGAATGGACTGAGATCTGGGGGACTCTGTGAATGGTGGCACGACCCTGGAGTTCCTCTCGCCTTTCCATGTGTTGAGCGCCTCCTCTTGAGTATGCGACAGGAAGCGCGCGAATTCTTTCCCGATCACGCAGGGAAAGGATCCATCCTCTCGAGCTAGGAGGCGGACACGGGGCTCCTCTGTATGTGGGCAGAACTCTAGTGCTTCCTCTCGAGTGGAGACGGGTATGTCGGGGAACTTCTTGAGTAGCAGCAAGGGTGTGAAGGAACCTTTGGAAGTTCCAGATGTTAGATGTGATAAGCCTCGATACGCCTCAGGCGGAAATGGGCCTCATCTCGCCTGGAGGGGAGAACCTCCTGGATTTTCTCGAGTTGCTGGCAGGCTGCTCTCGACTTACGACGGGGACCTCAGGGACCCGCTCTAGTGGCCTCAGGAAAGGCCAGTCCCCATGCGAGTTGCTCGG
Organism: Capra hircus; assembly: GCF_001704415.2. Lineage (NCBI taxonomy): Eukaryota > Metazoa > Chordata > Mammalia > Artiodactyla > Bovidae > Capra > Capra hircus. The sequence continues at coordinate 12,928 of NW_017199388.1, read as the reverse complement.
GCGGCCTCTCGGGATTCCACTCCTGTCGATCCCGGGGCCTAAGATCTTGTGTGGAGTCGGTGCCGTAACCTGAGCATTCCTCTCCAGTACCTACATGGATCTTGGGGTACTTCTGGAGACTCCCCAGGGGAATCAGACCTCGTCTCGAGTGGGGGCATGCACGTGCGCTTTCCTCCCGTGCTGTACCCGCAGTGTCACCCTTCCCTTCCCGTGGATCAAGGGATCAGGGCCTTTCCCTCGAGGCTTTCCCACGGGGCTTTCCCACGAGGCTTTCCCACAGGGCTGTCCCACGTGCCACCGTGGTGTGAGTCGATCCTCGGCTTGAAAGTCGAGGCAGTGCAGGGAAAACAGGTTTCCCTGGAATGGACTGAGACATCTGGGGGACTCTGGGAATGGTGGCACGACCCTGGAGTTCCTTTCGCCTTTCCTGCGGAGAGCCCCTCCTCTTGAGATGCGACGGAAACGCCGGGAATTCTTTCCCAACCACGCAGGAAAAGGATCCCTCCTCTCGAGCTAGGAGGCGGAAACGTGGCTCCTCTGGATGTGGGCCGGACTCTCGTGCTTCCTCTCGAGTGGAGACGGGTATGTCGGGGAACTTCTTGAGTTGCAGACAGGGTGTGAAGGACCCTTTGGAAGTTCCAGATGTTAGGTGTGATTAGCCTCGAGACGCCTCAGCGGAAATGGGCCTCATCTCGCCTGGAGGGGAGGACCTCCTGGATTTTCTCGAGTTGCGGCAGGTGCTCTCGACTTACGACAGGGACCTCAGGGACCCGCTCTGGTCGTCTCAGGAAAGGCCAGTCCCCATGCGAGCTGCTCGGGGGCCTCTCGGGATTCCTCTCCCGTCGATGCTGGGGCCTAAGATCTTGTGCGGTGTGGGTGCCGGAACCTGAGGATTGATCACCAGTGGTGACATGGATCTTGGGGTACTTCTGGAGTCTCCCCAGGGGAGACAGTCCTCGTATCGAGTGGGGGCATGCACGTCCTCTTTCCTCCCGAGCTGTGGCAGCAGTGTCACGCGTCCCTTGGCGTGGATCAAGGGATCTGTGGCTTTCCCTCGAGGCTTTCCCACGAGGCTTTACACGAGGTTTTCCCACAGGGCTGTCCCACGTGCCACCGTGGTGTGAGTCGATCCTCGGCTTGAAAGTCGAGGCAGTGCACGGAAAACAGGTTTCCCTGGAATGGACTGAGACATCTGGGGACTCTGGGAATGTGGCACGACCCTGGAGTTACTCTTGCCTTTCCTATGGAGAGCGCCTCCTCTTTAGATGCGAAGGGAACGCCGGGAATTCTTTCCCGAGCACGCACTGAAAGGATCCCTCCTCTCGAGCTAGGAGGCGGAAACGGGGCTCCTCTGGATGTGGGCGGGACTCTCGTGCTTCTTCTTGAGTGGAGACGGGTATGTCGGGGAACTTCTTGAGTTGCAGACAGGGTGTGAAGGACCCTTTGGAAGTTCCGGAGGTTAGGTGTGAATATCTTCGAGACGCCTCAGCGGAAATGGGCCTCATCTCGCCTGGAGGGGAGAACCTCCTGGATTTTCTCGAGTTGCGGCAGGTGCTCTCGACTTACGACGCGGACCTCAGGGACCTGCTCTGGTGGCCTCAGGAAAGACCAGTCCCCATGCGACTTGCTCGGGGGCCTCTCGGGATTCCTCTCCCATCGAAGTCGGGGCCTAAGACCTTGTGTGGAGTCGGTGCCGGAACCTGAGGATTCCTCTCCAGTGCTGACATGGATCTTGGGGTACTTCTGAGTCTCCCCAGGGGAGTCAGTCCTCGTCTCATGTGGGGGCCTGCACGTGAGCTTTCCTCTCGAGCTGTAGCAGCAGTGTCACGCTGGCTTAAGACCTTGTGTGGCATCGGTGCCGGAACCTGAGAATTCCTCTCCAGTGCTGACATGGATCTTGGGGTACTTCTGAGTCTCCCCAGGGTAGTCAGTCCTCGTCTCGAGTGGGGGCCTGCACGTGAGCTTTCCTCTCGAGCTGTAGCAGCAATGTCACGCTTCCCTTCACTTGGATCAAGGGATCTGTGGCTTTCCCTCGGGTCTTTCCCATGAGGATTTCCCACGGGGCTTTCCCACGAGTCTTTCCCACAGGGCTGTCCCACGTGCCACCGTGGTGTGACTCGATCCTCGGCTTGAAAGTCGAGGCAGTGCAGGGAAGACAGGTTTCCCTGGAATGGACTGAGACATCTGGGGGACTCTGGGAATGGTGGCACGACCCTGGAGTTCCTCTCGCCTTTCCTGTGTTCATCGCCTCCTTTGAGATGCGACAGGAAGGCCGCGAATTCTTTCCCGATCACACAGGGAAAGGACACCTCCTTCGAGCTAGGAGGCGGAAACGGGGCTGCTCTGGATGTGGGCAAAACTCTCGTGCTTCCTCTCGAGTGGAGACGGGTATGTCGGGGAACTTCTTGAGTTGCAGCAAGGGTGTGAAAGACCCTTTGGAAGATCCAGATGTTAGGTCTGATTAGCCTCGAGACGCCTCTGTGGAAATGGGCCTCATCTCGCCTGGACGGGAGAACCTCCTGGATTTTCTCGAGTTGCGGCAGGTGCTCTCGACTTACGACGGGGACCACAGGGACCCGCTCTGGTGGCCTCCGAAAAGGCCAGTCCCCATGCGAGTTGCTCAGGGGCCTCTCGGGATTCTTCTCCCTTCGATGCCGGGGCCTAAGATCTTGTGTGGAGTCGGTGCTGGAACCTGAGGATTCCTCTCCAGTGCTGACATGGATCTTGGGGTACTTCTGGAGTCTCCCCAGGGGAGTCTGTCCTAGTCTAGAGTGGGGGCATGCACGGGTGCTTTCCTCCCGAGCTGTAGCAGCAGTGTCACGCTTCCCTTCGCGTGGATCAAGGGATCTGTGGCTTTCCCTAGAGGCTTTCCCACGAGGCTTTTCCACGAGGCTTTCCCACAGGGCTGTCCCACGTGCCACCGTGGTGTGATTCGATCCTCGGCTTGAAAGTCGACGCAGTGCAGGGAAAACAGGTTTCCCTGGAATGGACTTAGACACCTGGGGGACTCTCGAAATGGTGGCACGACCGTGGACTTCCTCTCGCCTTTCCTGTGGAGAGCGCCTCATCTTGAGATGCGACGGAAACACCGGAAATTCTTTCCCGACCACGCAGGGAAAGGATCCCTGCTCTCGAGCTAGGAGGCGGAAACGGGGCTCCTCTGGAAGTGGGCAGAACTCTCGTGCTTCCTCTCGAGTGGAGACGGGTATGTCGGGGAACTTCTTGAGTTGCAGCAAGGTTGTGAAGGACCCTTTGGAAGTTCCAGATGTTAGATGTGATTAGCCTCGAGACGTCTCAGCGGAAATGGGCCTCATCTCGCCTGGAGGGGAGAACCTCCTGGATTTTCTCGAGTTGCGGTAGGTGCTCTCGACTTACGACGGGAACCTCAGGTACCCGCTCTGGTGGCCTCAGGAAAAGCCAGTCCCCATGCGAGTTGCTCGGGGGCCTTCGGGTTTCCTCTCCCGTTGATGCTGGGGCCTAAGACCTTGTGTGGAGTCAGTGCCGGAACCTGAGGATTCCACTCCAGTGCTGACATGGATCTTGGGGTAATTCTGGAGTCTCCCCAGGGGAGTCAGTCCTCGTCTCGAGTGGGGGCATGCACGTGCGCTTTCCTCCCGAGCTGTAGCAACAGTATCACGCTTCCCTTCGCGTGGATCAAGGGATCTGTGGCTTTCCCTCGAGGCTTTCCCACGAGGCTTTCCCACGAGGCTTTCCCACGAGGCTTTCCCACAGGGCTGTCCCACGTGCCACCGTGGTGTGAGTCCATCATCGGCTTGAAGGTGGAGGCAGTGCAGGGAAAACAGGTTTTCCTGGAATGGACTGAGACATTTGGGGGACTCTGGAAATGGTGGCACGACCCTGGAGTTTCTCTCGCATTTCCTGTGGAGAGCGCCTCCTCTTGAGTTGTGACTGAAACGCCGGGAATTCTTTACCGAGCACGCAGGGAAAGGATACCTCCTCTGGAGCTAGGAGGCGGAAACTGGGCTCCTCTGGATGTGGGCGGGACTCTCGTACTTCCTCTCGAGTGGAGACGGGTATGTCGGGGAACTTCTTGAGTTGCAACAAGGGTGTGAAGGACCCTTTGGAAGTTTCAGAGTTTAGGTGTGAATAGCCTCGAGACGCCTCAGCGGAAATGGGCCTCATCTCGCCTGGAGGGGAGAACCTCCTGGATTTTCTCGAGTTGCGGCTGGTGCTCTCGACTTACGACCTGAATCTCAGGGACCCGCTGTGGTGGCCTCAGGAAAGGCCAGTCCCCATGCGACTTGCTCGGGGGCCTCTCGGGATTCCTCTCCCGTCGATGCCGGGGCCTAAGATCTTGTGTGGAGTGAGTGCCGGAACCTGAGGATTCCTCTCCAGTGCTGACATGGATCTTTTGGTACTTCTGGAGTCTCCTCAGGGGAGTCAGTCCTCGTCTCGAGTGGGGGCATGCACGTGCGCTTTCCTCCCGAGCTGTTGCAACAGTATCACGCTTCCCTTCGCGTGGATCAAGGGATCTGTGGCTTTCCCTCGAGGCTTTCCCACGAGGCTTTCCCACGAGGCTTTCCCACGAGGCTCTCCCACAGGGCTGTCCCACGTGCCACCGTGGTGTGAGTCCATCATCGGCTTGAAGGTGGAGGCAGTGCAGGGAAAACAGGTTTTCCTGGAATGGACTGAGACATTTGGGGGACTCTGGAAATGGTGGCACGACCCTGGAGTTTCTCTCGCATTTCCTGTGGAGAGCGCCTCCTCTTGAGTTGCGACTGAAACGCCGGGAATTCTTTCCCGAGCACGCAGGGAAAGGATACCTCCTCTGGAGCTAGGAGGCGGAAACTGGGCTCCTCTGGATGTGGGCGGGACTCTCGTACTTCCTCTCGAGTGGAGGCGGGTATGTCGGGGAACTTCTTGAGTTGCAACAACGGTGTGAAGGACCCTTTGGAAGTTCCAGAGTTTAGGTGTGAATAGCCTCGAGACGCCTCAGCGGAAATGGGCCTCATCTCGCCTGGAGGGGAGAACCTCCTGGATTTTCTCGAGTTGCGGCTGGTGCTCTCGACTTACGACCTGGACCTCAGGGACCCGCTGTGGTGGCCTCAGGAAAGGGCAGTCCCCATGCGAGTTGCTCGGGGGCCTCTCGGGATTCCTCTCCCGTCGATGACGGGGCCTAAGATCTTGTGTGGAGTGAGTGCCGGAACCTGAGGATTCCTCTCCAGTGCTGACATGGATCTTTTGGTACTTCTGGAGTCTCCTCAGGGGAGTCAGTCCTCGTCTCGAGTGGGGGCATGCACGTGCGATTTCCTCCTGAGCTGTAGCAGCAGTGTCACGCTTCCCTTCGCGTGGATCAAGGGATCTATGGCTTTCCCTCGAGGCTTTCCCACGAGGCTTTCCCACAGGGCTGTCCCACGTGCCACCTTGGTGTGAGTCGATCCTCAGCTTGAAAGTCGACGCAGGGCAGGTAAAAAAGGTTTTCCTGGAATGGACTGAGACATCTGGAGGACTCAGGGAATGGTGGCACCACCCGGGAGTTCCTCTGCCTTTCTTGTCGAGAGCGCCTCCTCTTGAATTGCGACGGGAACGCCGGGAATTCTGTCCCGAGCACGCAGGGAAAGGATCTCTCCGTCGAGCTAGGAGGCGGAAACGTGGCTCCTCTGGATGTGGGCGGGACTCTCGTGCTTCCTCTGGAGTGCAGACGGGTATGTCGGGGAACTTCTTGAGTTGCAAAAATGGTGTGAAGGACCCTTTGGAAGTTCCGGAGGTTAGGTGTGAATATCCTCGAGACGCCTCAGCGGAAATGGTCCTCATCTCGCCTGGAGGGGAGAACCTCCTGGATTTTCTCGAGTTACGGCAGGTGCTCTCGACTTACGACGGGGACCTCAGGGACCCGCTCTGGTGGCCTCAGGAAAGGCCAGTCCCGATGCGACTTGCTCGGGGTCCTCTCGGGATTCCTATCCCGGCGAAGTCGGGGCCTAAGACCTTGTGTGGAGTCGGTGCCGGAACCTGAGGATTCCTCTGCAGTGCTGACATGGATCTTGGGGTACTTCTGAGTCTCCCCAGGGGAGTCAGTCCTCGTCTCGAGTGGGGGCCTGCACGTGAGCTTTCCTCTCGAGCTGTAGCAGCAGAGTCACACTGGCTTAAGACCTTGTGTGGCGTCGTTGCCGGAACCTGAGAATTCCTCTCCAGTGCTGACATGGATCTTGGGGTACTTCTGAGTCTCCCCAGGGGAGTCAGTCCTCGTCTCGAGTGGGGGCCTGCACGTGCGCTTTCCTCTCGAGCTGTAGCAGCAGTGTCACGCATCCCTTCGCTTGGATCAAGGGATCTGTGGCTTTCCCTCGAGGCTTTCCCACGAGGCTTTCCCACGAGTCTTTCCCACAGGGCTTTCCCACGTGCCACCGTGGTGTGAGTCGATCCTTGGCTTGAAATTCGAGGCAGTGCAGGGAAAACAGGTTTCCCTGGAATGGACTTAGACATCTGGGGGACTCTGGGAATGGTGGCACGACCCTGGAGTTCCTCTCGCCTTTCCTTTATAGAGCGCCTCCTCTTGAGATACGACGGAAACGCAGGGAATTCTTTCCCGAGCACGGAGTGGAAGGATCCCTCCTCCCGAGCTAGGAGGTGGAAACGGGGCTCCTCTGGATGTGGGCGGGACTCTCGTGCTTCCTCTCGAGTCGAGACTGGTATGTCGGGGAACTTCTTGAGTTGCAGCAAGGGTGTGAAGGACCCTTTGGAAATTCCAGAGGTTAGGTGTGATTAGCCTCGAGACGGTTCAGCGGAAATGGGCCTGATCTCGCCTAGAGGGGAGAACCTCCTGGATTTTCTCGAGTTGCGGCAGGTGCTCTCGACTTACGACGGGGACCTCAGTGAACCGCCCTGGTGGCCTCAGGATAGGCCAGTCCCCATGGGAATTGCTCGGGGCCTCTCGGGATTCCTCTCCCATCGATGCCGGGGCCTAACATCTTGTGTGGAGTGGGTGCCGGAACCTGAAAATTCCTCTTCAGTGCTGACATGGATCTTGGGGTACTTCTGGAGTCTCCCCAGGGGAGTCAGTCCTCGTCTCGAGTGGGGGCATGCACGTGCGCTTTCCTCCCGAGCTGCAGAAGCAGTGTCTCGGTTCCCTTCGCGTGGATCAAGGGATCTGTGGCTTTCCCTCGAGGCTTTCCCACGAGGCTTTCCCACGAGGCTTTCCCACAGGGCTGTCCCACCTGCCACCGTGGTGTGAGTCGATCCTCGGATTGAAAGTCGAGGCAGTGCAGGGAAAACAGGTTTCCCTGGAATGGACTGAGACATCTGGGGGACTCTGGGAATGGTGGCACGACCCTGGAGTTCCTCTCGCCTTTCCTGTGGAGTGCCCCTCCTCTTGAGATGGGACGGGAACGCCAGGAATTCTTTCCCGAACACACAGGGAAAGGATCCCTCCTGTCGAGCTAGGAGGCGAAAATGGGGCTCCTCTGGATGTGGGCGGGACTCTCGGCTTCCTCTCGAGTGGAGACGGGTATGTCGGGGAACTTCTTGAGTTGCAGTAAGGGTTTGAAGGACACTTTGGACGTTCCAGATTTTTGATGTGATTAGCCTCGAGACGCCTCAGCGGAAATGGGCCTCATTTCGCCTGAAGGGAAGAACCTCCTGGATTTTCTCGAGTTGCGGCAGGTGCTCTCGACTTATGACGGGGACCTCAGGGACCCGCTCTGGCGGCCTCAGGTAATTCCAATAACCGAGCGAGTTGCTCGGGTGCCTCTCGGGATTCCTCTCCCGTCGATGCCAGGGCCTAAGATCTTGTGTGGAGTCAGTGCCGGACCCTGAGGATTCCTCTCCAGTGCTGACATGGATCTTGGGATACTTCTGGAGTCTCCCCAGGCGCGAAAGTCCTCGTCTGCAGTAGGGACATGCACGTGCGATTTCCTCCCAAGAAGAAGCAGCAGTGTCTCGCTATCTTTCGCTTGGATCAAGGGATCTGTTGCTTTCCCTCGAGGCTTTCCCAGGAGGCTTTCCCACGAGGTTTTCCAACAGGGCTGTCCCACGTGCCACCGTGGTGTGAGTCGATCCTCGGCTTGAAAGTCGAGGCAGTGCAGGGAAAACAGGTTTCCCTGGAATGGACTGAGACATCTCGGGGACTCTGGGAATGGTGGCACGACCCTGGAGTTCCTCTCGCCTTTCCTGTGGAGAGCGCCTCTTCTTGAGAAGTGACGGGAACGCGGGGAATTCTTTCCCCACCACGCAGGGAAAGGATCCCTCCTCTCGAGCTAGGAGGCGGAAACGGGGCTCCTCTGGATGTGGGCGGGAGTCTCGTGCTTCCTCTCGAGTGGAGACGGGTATGTCGGGGAACTTCTTGAGTTGCAGCAAGGGTGTGAAGGACCCTTTAGAAGTTCCAGATGTCACATGTGACTAGTCTCGAGACGCCTAGCGGAAATGGGCTTCATCTCGCCTGGAGGGGAGAACCTCCTGGATTTTCTCGAGTTGTGGCAGGTGCTCTCGAATTACGACGGGGACCTCAGGGTCCGCTCTGGTGGCTACAGGAAAGACCAGTCCCCATGGGAGTTGCTTTGGGGCCTCTCGGCATTCCCCTCCCGTCGATGCCGGGGTGTAAGACCTTGTGTGGAGTCGATGCTGAACCTGAGGTTTCCTCTCCAGTGCTGACATGGATCTTGGGGTACTTCTGGAGTCTCTCCAGGGGAGTCAGTCCTCGTCTCGAGTGGGGGCATGCACGTGCGCTATTCTCCCGAGCTGTAGGAGCAGTGTCGCGCTTCCCTTCATGTGGATCAAGGGATCTGTGGCTTTCCCTCGTGGCTTTTCCATGAGGATTTCCCACGAGGCTTTCCTACAGGGCTGTCCCACGTGCCAGCATGGTGTGAGTCGATCCGCGGCTTGAAAGTCGAAGCAGTGCAGGGAAAACAGGTTTCCCTGGAATGGACTGAGACATCTGGGGGACTCTGGGAATGGTGGCACGACCCTGGAGTTCCTCTCGCCTTTCCTGTGGAGAGCGCCTCCTCTTGAGATGCGACGGGAACACTGGGAATTCTTTCCCGACCACGCAGGGAAAGGATCCCTCCTCTCGAGCTGGGAGGCGGAATCTGGTCTCCTCTGGATGTGGGCGGGACTTTCATGCTTCCTCTCGAGTGGAGACGGGTATGTCGGGGAACTTCTTGAGTTGCAGCAAGGGCGAGAAGGACCCTTTGGAAGTTCCAGATGTTAGATTTGATTAGCCTCAAGACGCCTCAGCGGAAATGGGCCTCATCTCGCTGGAGGGGAGAAGCTCCTGGATTTTCTCGAGTTGCGGCAGGTGATCTCGACTTACGACGGAGACTTCAGGGACCCGCTCTGGTGGCATCAGGAAAGGCCTGTCCCCATGCGAGTTGCTCGGCGGCCTCTGGGGATTCCTCTCCCCGTCGATGCTGGGGCCTAAGACCTTGTTTGCACTCTGTGCCGGAACCTGAGGATTCTTCTCGAGTGCTGAAATGGATCTTGGGGTACTTTTGAAGTCTCCCCAGGAGAGTCAGTCCTCGTCTCAAGTGGGGGCATGCACGTGCGCTTTCCTCCCGAGCTGTAGCAGCAGTGTCGCGCTTCCCTTCGCGTGGATCTAGGGATCTGTTGCTTTCAGGGGGACTCTGGGAATGGTGGCACGACCCTGGAGTTCCTCTCGCCTTTCCTGTGGAGAGCGCCTCCTCGTGAGATGCGACGGGAACGCCGGGAATTCTTTCCCAACCACGCAGCGAAAGGATGCCTCCTCTCGAGGTAGGAGGCGGAAACGGGGCCCTTCTGGATGTGGGCGGGACTCTCGTGCTTCCTCTCGAGTTGAGACGGGTATGTCGGGGAACTTCTTGAGATACAGCAAGGGTGTGAAGGACCCTTTGGAAGTTCCAGAGTTTAAGTGTGATTTGCTGGAGACGCCTCAGCGGAAATGGGCCTCATCTCGCTGGAGGGGAGAACCTCCTGGATTTTCTCGACTTGCGGCAGGTGCTCTCGACTTATGACGGGGACCACAGGGACCGGCTCTAGTGGCCTCAGGAAAGGCCAGTCCCCATGCGAGTTGCTCGGGGGCCTCTCAGGATTCCTCTCCCGTCGAAGCCGGGGCCTAAGATCTTGTGTGGAGTAGGTGTCGGAACCTGAGCATTCCTCTCCAGTGATGACATGGATCTTGGGGTACTTCTGGAGTCTCCCAGGGGAGTCAGTCCTCGTCTCGAGTGGGGGCATGCACGTGAGTTTCATCCCGAGCTGTAGCAGGAGTGTCACGCTTCCCTTCTCATGGATCAAGGGACCAGGGTCTTTCCCTCGAGGCTTTCCCACCAGGCTTTCCCACAGGGCTGTCCCACGTGCCACTGGTGGTGTGAGTCAATCCTCGGCTTGAAAGTCGAGGCAGTGCAGGGAAAACAGGTTTTCCTGTAATGGACTGAGACAATTGGGGGACTCTGGGAATGGCGGCACAACCCTGGAGTTCCTCTCGCCTTTCCTGTGGAGAGCGCCCCCTCTTGAGATGCGTCGGGAAGGCCGGGAATTCTTTCCCGAACACACAGGGAATGGATCCCTCCTCTCGAGCTAGGAGGCGGAAACGGGGCTCCTCTGGATGTGAGCGGCACTCTCGTGCTTCCTCTGGAGTGGAGACGGGCATGTCGGGGAACTTCTTGAGTTGCAGCAAGGGGTGTGAAGGACCCTTTGGAAGTTCCAGAATTTAGGTGTGATTAACCTCGAGACGCCTCAGCAGACATGGGCCTCATCTCGCCTGGAGGGGAGAACCTCCTGGATTTTCTCGAGTTGCAGCAGGTGCTCTCGACTTACGAAGGGAACCTCAGGGATCCGCTCTGGTGGCCTCAGGAAAGGCCAGTCCCCATGCGCAGTTGCTCGGGGGCCTCTCGGGATTCCTCTCCCGTCGATGCCGGGGGCCTAAGACCTTGTGTGGAGTCGGTGCCGGAACCTGAGGATTCCTCTCCAGTGCTGACATGGATCTTGGAGTAATCCTGGAGTCTCCCCAGGGGAGTAAGTCCTCGTCTCGAGTGGGTGCATGCACGTGCGCTTTCCTTCCGAGCTGTAGCAGCAGTGTCATGCTTCCCTTCCCGTGGATCAAGGGATCTGTGGCTTTCCCTCGAGGCTTTCCCACGAGGCTTTTCCACGAGGCTTTCCCACAGGGCTGTTCCACGTGCCAACGTGGTGTGAGTAGATCCTCGGCTTGAAAGTCGAGGCAGTGCAGGGAAGACAGGTTTCCCTGGAATGGACTGAGACATCTGGGGGCCTCTGGGAATGGTGGCACGACCCTGGAGTTCCTCTCGCGCTTTCCTGTGGAGAGCGCCTCCTCTTGAGATGCGACAGGAAAGCCGGGAATTTCTTTCCCGACCACGCAGGGAAAAGATCCCTCCTCTCCAGCTAAGAGGCGGAAACGGGGCTCCTCTGGATGTGGGCGGGACTGTCGTGCTTCCTCTCGAGTGGACGAGACCGGTATGTCGGGGAACTTCTTTGAGTTGCAGCAAGGGTGTGAAGGATCATTTGAAAGTTCCAGAGGTTAGGTGTGATTAGCCTCGAGACGCCTCAGCGGAAATGGCCCTCATTTCGCCTGGAGGGGGAGAACCTCCTGTATTTTCTCGAGTTGCATCCGGTGCTCTCGACTTACGATGGGACTAAGGACCCGCTTTGGTGCCTCAGGAAAGGCCAGTCCCCATGCGAGTTGCTCGGGGCCTCTCGGATTCCTCTCCCGTCGATGCCGGGGCCTAAGATCTTGTGTGGAGTCGTGACGGAACCTGAGGTTCCTATCCAGTGCTGACATAGATCTTGGGTTCTTCTGGAGTCTCCCCAGGGGAGTCAGTCTCGTCTCGAAGGGGCATGCACGTGCGCTTTCCTCCCGAGCTGTAGCAGCAGTGTCTCGCTTCCCTTCGCGTGGATCAACGGGATCTATGGCTTTCATTTGAGGCTTTCCACGAGGCTTTACCACAGAGCTGTCCCACCTGCCACCGTGGTGTGAGTCAATCCTCGGCTTGAAAGTCGAAGCAGCTGCAGGCGAAAACAGGTTTCCCTGAATGGACTGAACATCTGGGGACTCTGGAATGGTGGCACGACCCTGGAGTTGCCTCTCGCCTTTCCTGTGTAAGTGCCTCCTCTTGAGATGCGACGGAACGCCGGAATTCTTTCAAGACCACGTAGGAAAGGATCCTTTCTCTCGAGCTAGGAGGCGGAAACGGGTCTCATCTCGATGTGGGCGGACTCTCGTGCTTCAACTCGAGTGCAGACGGGTATGTGGGGAACTTCTTGAGTTGCAGCAAGGGTGTGAATGAGTCTTTTGTAGTTCCAGAGATTAGGTGTGATTCGCCTGGAGACGCCTCAGCAGAAATGGGCCTCATCTCGCCTGGAGGGGAACCTCCTGGATTTTCTCTAATTGGGGCAGGTGCTGTCTATTATGACGGGACCTCAGGGACCTGCTCTGGTGGCCTCAGGATAGGCCAGTTCCAAGCGATTTGCTCGGGGGCCTTTCGGGATTCCTCTCCGACGATGCTGGGGCCTAAGACCTTGTGTGGAGTCGGTGTCGGAACCTGAGGATTCCTCTCCAGTGCTGACATGGATCTTGGGGTACTTCTGGAGTCTCCCCAGAGGAGTCAGTCCTCATCTCGAGTGGGGGCATGCACTTGCGCTTTCCTCCCCCGAGCTGTAGCAGCAGTGTTACGCTTCCCTTCCTGTGGATCAAGGAATCTGTGGCTTTCCCTCGAGGCTTTCCCACGAGGCTTTCCCACGAGGCTTTCCCACAGGGCTGTCCCACGTGCCACCGTGTGAGTCGATCCTCGGCTTGAAAGTCGAGGCAGTGCAGGGAAAACAGGTTTCCCTGGAATGGACTGAGAATCTGGGGGACTCTGGGAATGGTGGCACGACCCTGGACTTCCTCTCGCCTTTCCTGTGGAGAGCACCTCCTCTTGAGATGCGACGGGAACGCCGGAAATTCTTTCCCGAACACGCAGGGAAAGGATGCCTCCTCTCGAGCGAGGAG
>NW_017199387.1:0-7357 GCF_001704415.2 Capra hircus | reverse complement strand
TGGAATTCTGGGGACAGATCTGGGGACTCTGGAATTGTGGAACGACCCTGGAGTTCCTCTCGCCTTTCCTGTGGAGAGCGCCTCCTCTTGAGATGCGACGGGAACACCGGGAATTCTTTCCCGAACACGCAGGGAAAGGATCCCTCCTCTCGAGATAGGAGGCGGAAACGGGACTCCTCTGAATGTGGGCGGGACTCTCGTGCTTCCTCTCGAGTGGAGACGGGTATGTCGGGGAACTTCTTGAGTTGCAGCAAGGGTGTGAGGGACCCTTTGGAAGTTCCAGAGGTTAGGTGTGATTAGCCTCGAGACGTCTCAGCCGAAATGGGCCTCATCTCTCTGGAGGGGAGAACCTCCTGGATTTTCTCGAGTTGCGGCAGGTGCTCTTAACTTACGACGGGGACCTCAGGGACACGCTATGGTGGCCTCAGGAAAGGCCAGTCCCCATGCGAGTTGCTCGGGGCCTGTCGGCATTCCTCTCCCGACGATGCCGGGCCTAAGAACTTGTGTGGAGTCGGTGCCGGAACCTGAGGATTCCTCTCCAGTGCCGACATTGATATTGGGGTAATTCTGGAGTTTCCTCAATGGAGTCGGTCCTCGTCTCCAGTGGGGGCATGAACGTGCTGTTTCCTTCCGAGCTGTAGCAGCAGTGTCGCGCTTCCCTTCGCGTGGATCAAGGGATCTGTGTCTTTCCCTCGAGTCTTTCCCACGAGGCTTTCCCACGAGGCTTTCCCAGGGCCCACGTGCCACCGTGGTGTGAGTGATCCTCGGCTTGAAAGTCGAGGCAGTGCAGGGAAGACAGGTTTCCCTGGAATGGACTGAGACATCTGGGGGACTCTGGGAATGGTGGCACGACCCTTGTGTTCCTCTCGCCTTACCTGTGGAGAGCGTCTGCTCTTGAGATGCGACGGGAACGCCGGGAATTCTTTCCGAACACGCAGGGAAAGGATACCTCCTCTCGAGCTAGTAGGCGGAAACGGTACTCCTCTGAATGTGGGCGGGACTCTCGTGCTTCCTCTCGAGTGGAGACGGGTATGTCGGAGAACTTCTTGAGTTGCAGCAAGGGTGTGAAGGACCCTTTGGAAGTTAGAGAAGTTAGGCTTGATTAGCCTCAAGACGCCTCCTCAGCGGAAATGGGCCTCATCTCGCCTGGAGGGGAGAAACTCCTGGATTTTCTCGAGTTGCGGCTGGTGCTCTCGACTTACGTCGGGGACATCAGTGACCCGCTCTGGTGGCCTCAGGAAAGGCCAGTCCACATGCGAGTTGCTCGGGGCCTCTCGGATTCCTCTCCCGTCGATGCCGGGGCCTAAGACCTAGTGTGAAGTCGGTGCTGGAACCTGAGGATTCCTCTCCAGTGCTGACATGTATCTTGGGGTACTTCTGGAGTCTCCCCAGGGGAGTCAGTCCTCGTCTCGAGGGGGGAATACACGTGCGCTTTCCTCCGAGCTGTAGCAGTAGTGTCGCGCTTCTCTTCACGTGGATCAAGCAATCTGTGGCTTTCCCTGAGGCTTTCCCACAGGGCTGTCCCACGTGCCACCATGGTGTGAGTCGATCCTTGTCTTGAAAATCGAGGCAGTGCAGGGAAAACAGGTTTCCCTAGAATGGACTGAGACATCTGGGGGACTCTGGGAATGGTGGACGACACTGGAGTTCCTCTAGCCTTTCCTGTTGAGAGCGCCTCCTCTTGAGATGCGACGGGAACGCCGGGAATTCTTTCCCGAACACGCTGGAAAAGGATCCCTCCTCTCGAGCTAGGAGGCGGAAACGGGGCTCCTCTGGATGTGGCGGAACTCTCGTGCTTCCTCTCGAGTGGAGACGGGTATGTCGGGGAACTTCTTGAGTTGCAGCAAGGGTGTGAAGGACCCTTTGGAAGTTCCAGGGGTTAGGTGTGATTAGCCTCGAGAAGCCTCAGCGCAAATGGGCCTCATCTCGCCTGGAGGGGAGAACCTCCTGGATTTTCTCGAGATGCGGCAGGTGCTCTCGACTTACGACCGGGACCTCAGAGACCCGCTCTGGTGGCCTCAGGAAAGGCCAGTCCACATGCGAGTTGCTCGGGGGCCTCTCGGGATTCCTCTCCCGTCGATGCCGGGGCCTAAGACCTAGTGTGAAGTCGGTGCCGGAACCTGAGGATTCCTCTCCAGTGCTAACATGGATCTTGGGGTACTTCTGAAGTCTCCCCAGGGGAGTCAGTCCTCGTCTCGAGAGGGGTATGCACTTGCGCTTTCCTCCCGAGCTGTGGCAGCTGTGTGGCGCTTCCCTTCGCGTGGATCAAGGGATCTGTGGCTTTCCATCGAGGCTTTCCCAGGAGGCTTTCCCAGGAGGCTTTCCCACGAGGCTATGCCTCGAGGCTTTCGCACAGGGCTGTCCCACGTACCACCGTGGTGTGAATCGATCCTCGGCTTGAAAGTCGAGGCAGTGCAGGGTAAACAGGTTTCCCTGGAATGGACTGAGATATCTGGGGGACTCTGGGAATGGTTCCACTGACCCTGGAGTTCGTCTCGCCTTTCCTGTGGAGAGCGCCTCCTCTTGAGATGCGACGGGAACACCGGGAATTCTTTCCCGACCACGCAGGGAAAGGATCCCTCCTCTCGAGCTAGGAGTCGGAAACGGGGCTCCTCTGGATGTGGGCGGGACTCTCGTGCTTCCTCTCGAGTGCAGACGGGTATGTCGGGGAACTTTTTGAGTTGCAGCAAGGGTGTGAAGGACCCTTTGGAAGTTCCAGAGTTTAGGTGTGATTAGCCTCGAGACGCCTCAGCGGAAATGGGGCTCATCTCGCTTGCAGGGGAGAACCTCCTGGATTTTTCTCGAGTTGCGGCTGGTGCTCTCGACTTACGACGGGGACCTCAGGGACCCGCCATGGTGGCATCAGGAAAGGCCAGTCCCCATGCGAGTTGCCCGGGGGCTTCTGGGGATTCCTCTCCCTGTCGATGCTGGTGCCTAAGACCTAGTGTGGAGTTGTTGCCGGAACCTGAGGATTCCTCTCCAGTGCTGACATGGATCTTGGGGTACTTCTGGCAGTCTCCCCAGGGGAGCCAGTCCTCGTCTCGAGTTGGGGCATGCACGTGCCCTTTCCTCCCAAGCTGTAGCAGCAGTGTCGCGCTTCCCTTCCCGTGGATCAAGGGATCTGTGGCTTTCCTTTGAGGCTTTCCCACGAGGCTTTCCCACAGGGCTGTCCCACGTACCACCGTGGGTGTGAGTCAATCCTCGGCTTGAAAGTCGAGGCAGTGCAGGGAAAACAGGTTTCCCTGGAATGGACTGAGACATCTCGGGGACTCTCGGAATGGTGGCACGACCCTGGAGTTCCTCTAGCCTTTCCTGTGCAGAGCGCATCCTCTTGAGATGCGACGGAAACGCCGGGAATTCTTTCCCCACCACGCAGTGAAAGGATCCCTCCTCTCGAGGTAGGAGGCGGAAACGGGGCTCCTCTGGATGTGGGCAGGACTCTCGTGCTTCTTCTCAAGTGGAGACGGGTATGTCGGGGACTTCTTGAATTGCAGCAAGGGTGTGAATGACCCTTTGGAAGTTCCAGAGGTTAGGTGTGATTAGCCTCGAGAGGCCTCAGTGCACATGGGCCTCATCTCGCCTGGAGGGGAGAACCTCCTGGATTTTCTCGAGTTGCGGCAGGTGCTCTCGACTTACGACGGGGACCTCAGGGACCCGCTCTGGTGGCATCAGGAAAGGCCAGTCCCCATGCGAATTGCTGGACGGCCTCTCGGATTCCTCTCCCGTCGATGCTGGGGCCTAAGACCTTGTGAGGAGTCGGTGCCGGAACCTGAGGATTCCTCTCCAGTGCTGACATGGATCTTGGGGTACTTCTGGAGTCTCCCCAGGGGAGTCAGTCCTCGTCTCGAGTGGGGGCATGCACGTGCGCTTTCCTCCCGAGCTGTAGCAGCAGTGTCGCACTTCCCTTCGCGTGGATCAAGGGATCTGTGGCTTTCCCTTGAGGCTTTCCCAGGAGGCTTTCCCAGGAAGTTTTCCAAAGGGCACTCCCACGAGCCACCGTGGTGTGAGTCGATCCTCGGCTTGAAAGTCGAGGCAGTGCAGGGAAAACTGGTTTCCCTGGAATGGACTGAGACATCTGGGGGACTCTGGGAATGGTGGCACGACTCTGGAGTTCCTCTCGCCTTTCCTGTGGAGAGCGCCTCCTCTTGAGATGCGACGGGAACGCGGGGAATTCTTTCCCCTCGACGCAGTGAAAGGATCGCTCCTCTCGAGCTAGGAGGCGGAAACAGGGCTCCTCTGGATGTGGGCGGAACTCTCGAGCTTACTCTCGAGTGCAGACGGGTATGTTGGGGAACTTCTTGAGTTGCAGCAAGGCTGTGAAGGACCCTTTGGAAGTTCCAGAGGTTAGGTGTGATTAGCCTCGAGATGCCTAAGCGCAAATGGGCCTCATCTCGCCTGGAGGGGAGAACCTCCTGGATTTTCTCGATTTGCGGCAGGTGCTCTCGACTTACGACCGGAACCTCAGGGACCCGCTCTGGTGGCCTCAGGAAAGGCCAGTCCCCATGCTTGTTGCTCGCGGCCTCTCAGGATTCCTCTCCGTCGATGCCGGGGGCTAAGATCTTGTTTGGACTCGGTGCCGGAACCTGACGATTCCTCTCGAGTGCTGACATGGATCTTGGGGTACTTTTGGAGTCTCCCCAGGAGAGTCAGTCCTCGTCTCGAGTGGGGGCATGCACGTGTGCTTTCCTCCCGAGCTGTAGCTGCAGTGTAGCGCTGCCCTTCGCGTGGATCAAGGGATCTGTGGCTTTCCCTCGAGGCTTTCCAAAAGGGCTGTCCCACGTGACACCGTGGTGTGATTGATCCTCGTCCTGACAATCGAGGCAGTGTAGGGAAACAGGTTTCCCTGGAAAAGACTGAGACATCTGGGGGACTCTGGGAATGGTGGCACGACCCTGGAGTTCCTCTCGCCTTTCCCGTGGAGAGCGCCTCCTCTTGAGATGCGACGGGAATGCCGGGAATTCTTTCCTGACCACGCAGGGAAAGGATCCCTCCTCTTGAGGTAGGAGGCGGAAACCGGGGCTCCTCTGGATGTGGGCGGGACTCTCGTGCTTCCTCTCGAGAGGAGACGGGTATGTTGGGACCTTCATGAGATGCAGCAATTGTGTGAAGGACCCTTTGGAAGTTCCAGTGGTTAGGTGTGATTAGCCCTCGAGAGGCCTAAGTGGAAATGGGCCTCATCTCGCCTGGAAGGGAGAATCTCCTGGATTTCCTCGAGATGCGGCAGGTGCTCTCTACTTTAGACGGGCACCTCAGGGACTGGCTCTTGTGTATTTAGGAAAGGCGAGTCCCCATGCGAGTTCTTCGGGGCCTCTCGGGATTACTCTCCCGTGGATGCCGGGGCCTAAGACCTTGTGTGAAGTCGGTGCCAGAACCTGAGGATTCCTCTCCAGTGCTGTAACGGATCTTGGGGTACTTTTGGAGTCTCCCCAGGGAGTCAGTCCTCGTCTCGAGTGGGGCATGCACGTGCGCTTTCCTCCCGAGCTGTAGCAGCAGGGTCACGCTTCCCTTCGCTGGATCAAGGGATCTGTGGGCTTTCCCTCGAGGCTTTCCCAGGAGGCTTTCCATGAGGCTTTCCCACAGGGCTGTCCCACGTGCCACCGTTGGTGTGAGTGATCCTCGGCTTGAAAGTCGAGGCAGTGCAGGGAAAACAGGTTTCCCTGGAATGGACTGAGACATCTGGGGACTCTGGGAATGGTGGCACGACCCTGGAGTTCCTCTCGCCTTTCCTGTGGAGAGCGCCTCCTCTTGAGATGCGACGGGAACGCGGGGAATTCTTTCCCCACCACGCAGGGAAAGGATCCCTCCTCTCGAGCTAGGAGGCGGAAAGGGGGCTCCTCTGAATGTGGGCGGGACTCTCGTGCTTCCTCTCGAGTGGAGACGGGTATGTCGGGGAACTTCTTGAGTTGCAGCAAGGGTGTGAAGGACCCTTTGGAAGTTCCAGGGGTTAGGTGTGATTAGCCTCGAGACGCCTCAGCGGAAATGGGCCTCATCTCGCCTGGAGGGGAGAACCTCCTGGATTTTCTCGAGTTGCGGCAGGTGCTCTCGACTTACGACGGGGACCTCAGGGACCGCTCTGGTGGGCCTCAGGAAAGGCCAGTCCCATGCGAGTTGCTCGGGGGCAACTCGGGATTCCTCTCCCGTCGATGCGGGGCCTAAGACCTTGTGTGGAGTCGGGAGGAACCTGAGGATTCCTCTCCAGTGCTGACATGGATCTTGGGGTACTTCTGGAGTCTCCCCAGGGGAGTCAGTCCTCGTCTCGAGTGGGGCATGCACGTGCGCTTTCCTCCCGAGCTGTAGCAGCAGCAGGTCACGCTTCCCTTCGCGTGGATCAAGGGATCTGTGGCTTTCCCACGAGGCTTTCCCACGAGGCTTTCCCACAGGGGGCTGTCCCACGTGCCACCGTGTGTGAGTGGATCCTCGGCTTCAAAGTCGAGGCAGTGCAGGGAAAACAGGTTCCCTGGAATGGACTGAGACATCTGGGGGACTCTGGGAATGGTGGCACGACCCTGGAGTTCCTCTCGCCTTTCCTGTGTAGAGCGCCTCCTCTTGAGATGCCCAGGAATTCTTTCCCGACCACGCAGGGATAGGATCCCTCCTCTCGAGCTAGGAGGCAGAAACGGGGCTCCTCTGGAATGTGGCGGGACTCTCTGCTTCCTCTCGAGTGGAGACGGCATGTCGGGAACTTCTTGAGTTGCAGCAACTGGTGTGAAGGACCCTTTGGAAGTTCCAGAGGTTAGGTGTGATTAGCCTCGAGACGCCTCAGCTGAATTGGGCCTCATCTCTCCTGGAGGGGAAAACCTCCTAAATTCTCTCGAGTTGTGGGCAGGTGCTCGCGACTTACGACGGGGACCTCAGGGAACGGCTCTGGTGGCCTCAGGAAAGGCCAGTCCCCCATGCGCGTTGCTCGGGGGCATCTTGGGATTCCTCTCCCGTCGATGCCGGGGCCTAAGACCTTGTGTGGAGTCGGTGTAGGAACCTGAGGATTCCTCTCCAGTGCTGACATGGATCTTGGTGTACTTCTGGAGTTTCCCCAGGTAGTCAGTCCTCGTCTCGAGTGGGGGGCATGCACGTGCGCTTTCCTCCCTAGCTGTAGCAGCAGGGTCGCGCTTCCCTTCGCGTGGATCAAGGATCTGTGGCTTTCCCTCGAGGCTTTCCCACGAGGCTTTCCCACGAGGCTTTCCCACAGGGCTGTCCCACGTGCCACCGGTGGTGTGAGTGGATCCTCGGCTTGAAAGTCGAGGCAGTGGGCAGGAAAACAGGTTTTCCCTGGAATGGACTGAGACATCTGGGGGACTCTGGGAATGGTGGCAACGACCCTGAAGTTCCTCTCGCCTTTTCTGTGGAGAGCGCCTCCTCT